>NC_089591.1:16205517-16339302 GCF_019320115.1 Miscanthus floridulus | reverse complement strand
ACCACGACGGGTCTCGATAAATGATTTACAACAACCAAGATCGTACAGGATTCAATATCCATGCCACATATTACATAAAGTTCACAGATACATTTTGTCATCAGAGTACGAATAAAAGTTATTACAAACCGAGTTTGATAAATAAAGCGGAAGCAATTAAGTTCGAAAATAAAGTTTCCAACATAGTTTAATACAGTGCCAAGTAAGATCACGGTCCACAAAATCAAAGATAGGAATTACTAAAGAAGCCTGCCCAAGGCTTACTCCTCATCCACAGCGGGATAGAAGCAACTCTTGCAATAACCATGATACACAGTGCCATCTGCAACAATGGGAAAATAAACCCTGAGTACGAGAAGGTACTCAGCTAGACTTACCCATCATGAACCAGAAATAAAATGACTCCAAGGATTATGCAAGGCTGTATAAGTGGACGTAACGGGATAACATTTTGCGTAAAAGGCAATTGACCCATTGTAAAATTATGATTCCTTTATCAAGTTAAATTATAACTATCCAATTCCTAGATTAGCAACTATCCTATGCCAAACATGTGGTATATCATTTAGAAGCATACAATAGTAACCATAGTAGGTATTGTAATTTCATTTTCATCCGAACCATCATGTTTCATAACACAGTTACTACGATGTTGGAGCTAGTCAAGTTTCTCACTATCCTGGGAGAGACGGCGATTTCGAATCGATTTCAACCAGCTGGGAATTTATTCCTAACACAAACCCAGGTCTACCAGCCACGATAGCCTTAGGTCACCTTTGGTACAACTCAGGTACACATTTCGCATGGGTCCGTACCGCACCGCACAATCTGGAACACCAGATGCCAGGATGCTCAGGCCAAGCCTGCCCTTGGGCTCAGTTTGATCATTCCCCGGAAGGAGCGCACAACTAGAACAGGTCCCAGGCCTAAGTTGAATTACTCGGCTTCGTGGTCGGAACGAGTTATCCGACCAGCTAAGTGAGAGGCATGCGTTCAATCTTGTCAGAAGTTCCAACAACGGTACAATCCTTGATTGACACAGACGAGGATAGATCCACACCCAAGACCACCATGCCTTGTTGCTTCTCTATCGACCTCCCAGTCCGGTCTTGATTTACTTTTACCTCATGGTTCTTTTCCACGATAGCAGATATAGCCAACCGTGCTCCGGTATCCACCTACATCTCGTAGGTGACAGGACATCACCCGACTTCTACCAGGTCTAAGCATGGCTAAGCATATATTCGATCCTGGACCTATACCGGTTAAAGGTGTAATATCTGGACAAGGAATGTACATGCATCAAGTGGTTCTATTCAACTCTTATAACCTAATGCATCAATCATAAGTATGTAAGTAAACACTTGTAAATTACTGGGAGACTTATAATGCTCTGGGGCTTGCCTCACAGAAAGGAAGTAGGGTGGTGGTTAGGACACTCCGAAAGCTCTTTAGGGTTCTGCTCCACGCCTTCGGGAGCTGCGGCTTGCGGATCCTCCTGCTGGTTCCCTTCCTCTGCTTCTTCGAATTCCAGCAACGTGATCTCTTCCTCCAATCCTAGATACATGAGTATGGCATAAGTATTACGAATGCATATATGTTAACAAGTGCCTCATGTTTATTGAGTAGGTGCATATCTCTTCTCGATTATTACTTAACTACTTCTACAATGCATCGACTATGCCACAAAACAGTAGCTACTTGTTTTACTCATAACTGGAGTTCTACTAATCCAAAAATAGTGATCCTAGACTTTCTAGAAAGCTTATCAAATTCTCTACAACTTTGTTATTAGCCATTTTTACTAGTACACATCACTTTCAACATGCAATTCATCAAACTCCCGAATCTGTCCGGAAACTATTCAACATGCAATACCTAGTAACAATACTTCTACTTCATGTAATCATTCCAAATTTGACAACATAAAATCTACCAACAGTGTAAGCATACCAAATACATTTTAGATAATATAATGGTGAAGCTCAAACTATTTATTTAAATGACTTTATTATTTTACTGAGATATTTAGGTTAAATAATAAACATATATCAGATGTACTTCATAAATTCTTAAATTTTTACAGTGGCCTTACTAATTCTATCAAAGGACTACTATAAAAATTTCATGTCATTTTACCAAGTAGAACATCCTATACAAAATGACAAGGAAGCAAGGCTTAAAATAGCATAAATGGAAAACCCTATTGAAAAGTGTCAAGCAACAGATTTCATATTTTTCTTAGCATCCATATACTACTAGGATTACCTCCAACAAATTTCATGAATTTTGGACTCATAAATAATTTATAAAAATTCATGCAAGGATTAACTATTCATAAAAGAAAAATCTATAACTATAAATCTACACATGCACTGGTCCTCAAATTATTACCAGAGCTCATATATGCTAAGACTAGCTTACCACAAAAATTTCATAAATTTTGGAGCACAGGAACTCTAGATATAAAATAAACAAATTTGAATGCATTCAAAAGCACATTTCAAATCCCTATTTAAATCTCCAAAAATTTCTACTATACAAGTCAAGAACATATTTTGCCTAAATACTACACTTCCTAAGGAACACTCACAACTTTATTTCACAATTTTTGGAGCTACTAAACTGAAGATACAAAAATTACAAAACATATGAAATCTTCATTCAAATTGAACTGAATTTAAAACATGGAGTCGCTGACCGGTGGGACCCGCTGGTCAGTTGACCCCACCTGTCATTGAGACAGAAACAGAGCCAGCAGCACTACTCTATGGACGCGGCTAGAGCTCACCGACGACGAACTTGCCGGCGGTAACATCTTCACGGCGTGACCTACTCGACCTAGCACATCTAATGAGCCACTTGGTTGGCCCTATTGTCGACTCTAGTGATGACGGCGGCGACAATGGCAGAGCGGCGAGGCTGGACTATGGCGGTACACTGGTGGAGGTCATGGCAAAGCAAAGAAGGGTGCGGACGAGCTTCCCTAGGCTCAGGCGAACCTAACGCGCAAGGTTGCACGGTCTACGGTGGAGGGAGGTGCCCTAGCCACAGTGATGGGCACGGCGGGGACGCTCCGGCGAGCTAGCGCACGGCGCTGCTGCTTACCAAGTGCGGTCAGTGAAGCGTAGGGCCGAGGCGGTGAGTCACTAGAGCTCAGGTGGAGGTGTTGCGGTGGCAGAGGAGTGACAAGGGCAAGCTAGCGCTGGCTACGGTGGCGGCGGAGCTGCTCGGCGCTGCGGGAGCTCAGTGGCTACGCTGTGGGCAAAGAAGGAGGCCAGGAAATGCGAAATGAGGGCACGGGATGGCTCGGGCAGGCGCTGGCGGGGTTAAGGCCGCGTTCAGGTGTGTCGTGGCCTACGCGGTCAAGGGCAACGGCGACGCGCGGCCATCGCCGCGGACACACAGTGCACGAGCTCTACCAGTGGTCGGCCACTGAACGGCGTCGTCCAGTTCATCAGTTAAGCCAGCCGAGCCTAGGCGACGAGTTTTGCAATCGAGTTAACTGAGAATCCATGGCTCCGTTGTGCAAACATCCTAAATCGAATTTGTAGACCTATGTACCAGCTACAATTCTTGTTCAAAGCACTTGTTCTAATTCGCAACAGAAACAGAGTAAAATCATGCTCAAGGTCAGCCTGTCAGGCTGTCAGTGATCCAAGACTTAGCAAAAATTCGTTAAGTGTTGAAATCTAGGATTTTGCTGATTTTTGTGGGACCTATTCAAGCATGTTAGAAGCTAAATCAGTCAATGACCCAAAAATAAAAGTTGTTCCTTATACCAAATACTACAACTTTGCTTTAGTGATCTCCTCCATGCAAGGTTTCTAACACCTAGTTCGACTTTAGTCAAACAGGTCACTTTTAAATGATGATACACATCAAAGCATGGCTTAATGACCTTTTTACCCCTAACCATGAATATCAAAGTTGTTCATAATGATACTCTAAACATGTTTAAGCAATTTGCAAGGTCATTCAATCATTTCATGTAGTAGTCTCTCATAGGGCCATTTAAAGTAATCACAAGAAACATGACTTAGGGACTTGATCATGGAAAATGACATTCATGACCATGTTCCAATTGTGAACCTAAGCATCGCCAAAATATTTTGGTGACTCATATTAACCAAGTACATGTGTCCACTCATGATCATATGCATATACACATGGAGACATGAAATAACGAGAAAGGTTGCATATGTTAATGAGACATGCGATAACAAGCAAATGTTGCAGATGTTTCAATCAAATGTTTCAATTATAAATGCTTGTTTATGAATGCGTGATGATCATGCTCATGTTATGCAAGTCAAGTTATGCAAGGCTAACACCCAAGGTGTTACATTCATCATAGTTTTAAAGGAGATTGTAACAGATGAGTCACGCGAGAGATCTATGACAAAACCCAGCGCTCTTCTATGATGTTTTTTGTGATGATGCCTGATTTCGTCATAAAAAAGGAGGGCTACAGGATCATCACCATTGATCTATGATTGTGGGGGGTACGACCCTAGATACCCATGGCAGACCACATGGGCTATGCCCCCAGGGTTGGCCCAACCCACAAGACGAAGCCTTACGAGGCACGACTTTGCTTGACGCTTTCTGCAAGACACCGAGAAGATATCCTGAAGCTACTATGAGATCTGTTAGGATACGTATGATCCCATGATTCCTGTAATATGTTATTACTTTCTGGTTATCTCTTAGATCTAACCAACTTGTAACCCTGCCCCGCAAACTATATAAGGCGAACAGGGACCCCTCTCCAAACTCACGCAATATCATACGATAGCTAATACAAACCAATAGACCACAGGTGTAGGGTATTACGTCATACTAATGACCTGAACCTGTCTAACTCATGTGTCTCTGTTGTCCTTCTTGTTCTTGATTACACGCCTCTCTGCCTATCAATCTACCTTCGTGGGATACCCCTTGGAGGACTGCCAATGATATTCTATCGACAGTTGGCACACCAGGTAGGGGTATGTGTGTTGTTTCTATATCAAACAAGATGGTACATTCCGCAAGCTCTTCGTCTCTCCCATAGCCTGGCCAGATCTTCATGGTCGGATTGATCTCGTGGATCATCAACGCTGACAGAGTCAGAGAGCTCATTGAGCCAGTGCAGATCAATTCTACACCAATCACCCCAACACCTGCGACTGCAGATCTGATCTCAGAACCACCTCCTGAGGTCACCTTCATTGACAACTCACCGCTCGCTTCCTCGCTACTAGAGGAGGCACATCAACAACGATGATCTGATCGCATCTATCGATCAGGTTGGTTAGAAGCTTACTGATTTCCTCTCCATTGATGAATCAGCTCTGAACACTCTCGTTCAGCGCCGACCACCCTCTGATCCAGATCTATTGGAGGCTGCTCAAGAAACTCTAGGGGTTATGGCCCTACCCTTTAGGTTCACCAACATCGTCCGCCACCTTCTAAGATGCCCTAAGGGGCAAATTCGCCGACCAGTTTAAAGATGTCCATCCCCTCATCGACCAGATCATTGACCTAGCCTCCACCAGCCGTCAACATGCTACACAGTCGGCCGATGCCCCAGGGGTTCCCTCCAAACCATCCTAGAGGAGAATCTAGACTTTGAGTCCCTAGGGCTCTACAGAGACCATCACCGAAGCCACCACCAAACTACTTCCTCTCCTACCTTTCCACGGGGGCGCAATCTTCAATGTTAGCATCGATAGCCCCCCACATGAAGGGGAAACTGAGGAGGACCACATCGCCCATGTCAATAGGAACATCAACCATGTGCAATGCCAAGCAAATGAGGCTACCCTTGTGATGGCTGAGCAGCAGCTTGACTCACAAGGAAGGCCACGCCAACTCCAACGCAACCTCAACTGATGAGTTTGTTCATGTTGATGACCACGATATCTACAAGACCCCAAGCGCCAACCTGGCAATGGCTGCCATTGAGCTCACCTAGCTCCCATAGACATCGGAGGTCACCAAGGTCACCTGCCATGCTTAAAGCTGGCATACTGCTAGGTTAATGAGATCTGCAAGGATTAAAGACCTTCATACTCTACAATATTGATTCGCTGATCAGCCGTGCCAAGATCCGATCACCGCCCAAGTCGATTCACTGACCAGCACTGTGATGATAGGCAACCCCTTCAGGGGGACAAACTGGACAACCACATTGAGCACCTTCGCTAACACATCCAGGAGGTCAACCAGGATGTCTGAGTGCACCTCAACAATCTTCGGGATGTGCGACGACTGTATCGATGAACTCCACTTCGGTTGCCATGAAGAAGAATTACACCTGCCACCAGGAGTATGAGCAAGAGTATGGTAATCTGGAACTATGCTCTCAAGCCAGTTCAACACCTGCCAATGCTGCAGATCATGGCACTGATAACCCCGAAAGGGACCCCACCATTCACAAGGGCGCTCCAAACACTTTAGTGGCCCCATGGTTTCAAAGTAACCGGGGTCAAGCCCTACGAGGGAAGGATGAACCCAACATAGTGGCTACAGGCTTACGCCACTACTGTCCGTGCCACCAGAGGAGACACTAGTGTCATGGCGAACTATCTTCCCATCATGCTCACTGCCAACCACCATGAATTGGTTCACAAGCCTCGCCCTAGATTCCATCGGATCCTAGGAAGAGCTGAAGAAGGTCTTCACCAACAACTACATAGCTACATGCACTTGGCCGGGCACCAAGCATGATCTAAACCGCATCTATCAGAAGCTATCTGAGCTCCTTCATAGCTACATCAGATGCTTTTCCGAGATGAGGAATTCTATTCCCAACATCACGGAAGCTGAGGTCATCACCTGCCTTCATCCGAGGACTCCATCACCGCAAGCTTTGCTCCAAGTTCAACCTGCAAGCCGCCCACAGGGATTGGCAAGATGATCATGATCGCCAACCAGTACAACAACACCAAGGAAGCTAAGGTGCGCTTCAATGAGGATGCAGGAACTCATCGCCCAACTCACCACAACAATGATCGCTTCGATGACCGTCGCCACAATGACCGCTACAATGATGACCACAGTCATCATCGGGACAGTGGCCGTGATCGGCTAGAAGGCTCTAAGTCTAGTCAATATCGCCATCATCAACCAGACCATATCATCACCACTATTAATGAGCCTCGAGCCAAGTGCAACTACGACGAGCAATACAAGAAGATCCTTGATGGCCCATGCCCTCTCCACAAGAATGCTAAGCATAAGATGAAGGATTGCCTCAGCTTGGCTAAGGAATTCTAGGACAAAAAGTCAGACAACGACGCCGGAGGCCACCGACCACCTAGGGGCAACAATAATGCCTTCGAGGATCATGACAAGGTGGTCACCACCATCTTCGGGGGCCTCGCCTCCATCGAGAGTAGAAGAGAATAGAAGCTTGCCACCCACCAGGTGCTTGTCGTCACTACTGGAAGATGCCACCACCAACCCTAGCTATCGCCCTTGGTCCAAGGTCCCCATCACCTTCAGTAGGGCCGACTAGTGGGCGGATATCCCTTACATGGGGTGTTTCCCCCTCGTCCTCAATGCAACCATCCAGAAAGTGCCTTTTTAGGAAAGTGCTCATCGATGGTGGGAGCGCTATGAACCTCCTCTTCATCGGAGCCCTAAAGGAGTTGGGCCTCGGGATAACAGATCTCACACCCTCAGACTCCTCCTTCTAGGGTGTGGTACCTAGCTAGGCGTCCAAACCTGCTTGGAGAGATCACCCTACCAGTAAAGTTTGGCACGGCAAGCAACTACCGTGTCGAGCACATCAATTTCTACGTCACTGACTTCAACTCCGCCTTCCATGCCATACTTGGTCAGCCAGATCTAGCCAAGTTCATGGTTGGTACCGCACTATGCTTACCTAGTGCTGAAGATGCCTTCGCCTATAGGAGTCCTGGCCCTATGGGCCAACCTCTCCATCGCCTCTCCATCGACAGAGAGTCTCGCCCTCGCTGAAGCCACCGACCTCTCCATCTAAATGGCTAGTGTGGTCATCGACACCAAGACAGGTGCCCACCGATGACCTAGAAATCCCATCGCTGGAGCCTCCTCGTGCCTCCACCAAGTCTAAGGCAACCAAGGAAGTCAGCCTTGGCCTCGATGACCCCTCCAAGATAGTGAAGATTGGGGCTCACCTCGACCCCAAATAGGAAAGCGCGCTCGTCTCCTTCTTATGTGCCAACGCTGACATGTTTGCTTGGAAACCTATAGACATGCCAGGGTATCATAGGAGAAAGATCGAGCACTCCCTGAATATCTCACCGATCACCAAACCGATCAAGCAAAAACTCCGAACGATTCATGCCAGACAAGAAGGAGGCTATTAGGGTAGAAATAAAATGGCTCCTAGCTACCGGATTCATAAAAGAAGTGTATCATCCTGATTGGTTAGCAAACCCTATTCTCGTTCAAAAAAAAATAAAAAATGGAGAATGTGTGCTGATTACACTGATCTTAACAAACACTACCCTAAAAACCCCTTTGGTCTGCCTCGGATAGATGAGGTTGTAGACTCCACCACCGGCTACGAACTGCTCTCCTTCCTCGACTATTACTCGGGCTATCACCAGATCACCCTCAAGGAAGACCAGATAAAGACGTCATTCATCATGCCTTTCGGTGTGTACTGCTACACCACCATGTCCTTCAAACTCAAGAACCCAACTCTAACAAGGTCTCCGCCATCACCAACATGAAACGGCCAACATGTGGTAAGGATATACAGAAGCTTACAGGCTGCATGGCTGCTTTAAGTTGCTTCATATCGTGCCTCGGCAAAAAGGAACTACAGTTCTTCAAACTCCTCAAGGCCTCTGAGCACTTTTTCTAGTCAGAGGAGGCAGACATAGCTTTTGAGCAGATCAAGTTGTTCCTAACAAGGCATCCGATCATGACTGGTGCCACGGCCTAGACAAAACTCTCCTGATCTACATCACCGCCACTTCTTGCGTCGTTAGCATAGCTATCGTCGTCGAACACGAGGAGGCCAGGCATGCCTATAAGGTGCAATGTCCGGTCTACTTCATCAGTGAGGTCCATTAATGAGCCCAAAACTCATTATCCTTAGGTCCAAAAGTTGTTATATGCCATTCTAATTACGTCGCGCAAGCTCTACCACTACTTCGAGTATTACAAGATCGTCATGGTCACCGAGTTCCCTCTAGGGGACATTCTCCTGTAACAAAGAGACCAATGGCCGCATCATCAAGTGGGCTAGTCGAGCTCAGCACTTACTCCATCGAATTCAGAAGCAGGCCTACCATCAAGTCTCAGGCACTCATTGATTTCATCGCTGAGTGGACCGAGATTCAAGAGCCCATCACTGCTACTTGCCCTGAGCACTGGGTGATGTACTTCAATGGTTCTCTCAACATCAATGGTGCTAGTGCGGGCATTCTATACATCACGCCGACCAAGGATAAGCTTCGATATGTTCTCCAAATACATTTTTCGGCCTCCAACAACGCCGTCGAATATGAAGCAGGTATCCATGGACTCCGTATAGCCGTTGAGCTCAGCGTCAAATGCCTCATGGTATATGGGGACTCTGTGCTGGTCATCAATCAGCTCAACAAAGACTAGTCCTGCTCCAGTGACAAGATGGATGCATATTGCGCTAAAATTAGGAATCTTGAAGGGAAATTCTACAGTATCAAGTACCACCACATGGTACGAGATCAAAGTCAGCTCGCCGACCCCCTATCCAAGTTAGGCTCCTCTCACACCATGATTCCACTAGGGGTCTTCATTCAAGATCTTTTGGCACCATCCATTAAGGAAGAAAAGGAAGTTTAGGAAATTCCCCCTACCGAGCAGCTGGTACTTACTGTACCCTCGCCAGCCGCTGATTAGAGGGAATAGTTCATCAAGTACCTTACCAGCATCGAAGTACCCGCCGACTAAGACTGAAACCGAACGCCTAATCCATTGAGGCAAGCATTACAGTGCAGGTGGATGGCAATTTGATGAGGAAAAGTGCCAAGGAAGGGATACTGCAGAAATGCATCACCTAAGAAGAGGGAGTGAAACTACTTCTCAAAATTCACTCTGGTTCCTACGGCAACCATGCGACCTCGAGAAACCTAGTTGGCAAAGCTTTTCGAGCTGATTTTTACTAGGCCCTCGACCATCTCTGATGCAGAAGACCTCGTCCGATGTTGTGGAGGATGCCAATTTTTTGCCAAGCAAATACACATGCCGGCACAAGTACTACAGACCATCCCAGCTTCCTAGCCCTTCGCATGCTAGGGACTAGATATGATCGGGCCTTTCAACCCAGTGCTAGGTGGTTTCCAGTATGTATATGTCACCATTGACAAGTTCTCCAAGTGGATCGAGTATAAACTGCTAGTCTCGGCTACTGCAAAGAAAGCAGTCGAGCTCTTCGAAGATATCATCCACAAATTTGGTCTCCTGAACAGCATTGTCACCGACCTCAAAACTACATTTACTGGCCATCATTTTTGGGACTTCTATGAAGACCAATGCATCTCTATCAAATATATCTCCGTTGCCCATCCTAGAGCCAATAGCCAGGTCAAACGGGCGAATGGCATGATCCTTGATGCCCTCAAAAAGAGGCTATATCAGAAAGAAGAAAAGCATCCAGGCAGATGGCTCAAAGAGCTACCAGCTGTGGTCTGGGGACTGTGTACTCAAGTTAGTCACTAGCACCGGTGTGTCTCCATATTTCTTGGTCTATAGCTCATAAGCCATACTACCAGCGAACATTGCCTTCCAAGCACCTAGGGTGGAAAATTATGATGAAGAGCAAGCCATAGATGTTTGGTCAGAGGACATCGATAGGGCTGAGGAGGAACGCCTAATCACCTGTGTTCACACAACCAAATATCTAGAAGGCTTGTAGAGATACTACAACCACAACATCAAAGGCCATTCATTTGCTATTGGCGACCTCGTTCTCCGCAAAAAACAAAAAACCGAAGGGATGCACAAGCTCTCCTCCCCCTAGGGAAGGGCCTTACATCGTCAAAGAGGTTACCCGACCAGGGTCTTATCGCCTACCTAACTTGGACAGGAATTGATATCCCCAATTCATGGCACATCAAGCACCTTATATGTTTCTATCCTTGAAACGCTCTAGATATGTATTCTCCACTCCATGATGAATAAAGTTTTGGTCGCCATAATTTGTCTCCATTGTTTCTCCATTACGATTTAATCTCCACTTATAGTCGCCGAGCTCTAAGCTACTCCTTAACGAACTCCAACATGTGATCGCCATAACTGCTCTGTCATGTTTCTCCATATCTCAAACATGTGATCGCCATAAACACTCCGCCGTGTTTCTCCATATCTCCAAAATGTTTTCGCCAACCACTGAGCAGCACACGTTCTGTTCTATGCTCTATGGAGAAGACCCAGTCTCCAATCTCTCCCTACATGTGCTACGGGCTCCATGCTCTGTGTTATGGGTGGTCAACTGTAGTTCCTTGGTCACACCTATTCCTCCTACACGTGCACGGGCTCCACGCTCGGTGTTATGGACTATGGGCTAGCCAAGGCCGAGAGCTCTATGAGGAACTAACTGCTTGGACGCCACTTATACTACGTTTATTTCCAAGTTATTTCCCAACCGCCTGAGCGGCACATGTTCCACTCTGTTCTCTCTAGAGAAGACCCAGCCTTCCGATCTCTCCCTACACGTGCTACAGGCTCTGCGCTCTGCGTTATGGGTGGTCGGCTATGGTTCCTTGGTTATGCCTGTTCCTCCTACACGTGCATGGGCTCTACGCTCGACGTTATGGACTATGGGCTAGCTAAGGCCAAAGATTTTAGCAACAAACTAACTGCTCAGACACTACTTATACTGTGTATAATTGTGTTAGGGTTAATACTACAATGATTTCTTCACTGCAACACTACAAACTGCATAAACATGCACATGTCAACATTTATACATACACATAAATGTCTGTCTGCACCCTTGCGCATTTTTAACTACTCTATTCAGTTATTATAGCATACTCTCTGAGCAGATCACCAAGCTTTGCCATCATCATCCATCTCGCCGAATAGGTCAATGTCACCGTGTTGTCCACCTCATCCTCCAGCTGCTGGCGCTCCACCTCGCCCATCCCTCCGGCAAATCTGGCCCCTATCACCTGAAGGTCAACGGACTAGGTAGTGGGACCGGACCACCGCAATGGCGTGAGTAACAGCGGTAACAATGACATTGAGGTTGAAGCTCTTGAAGTTCTCCCATGCTGCCTTGCACCTCTTGATGATGGTGTCCAAATGCGGTAGCCTGCCATTAGGCTGAGGAGTCGCCTCCAGGTCGACATAGTTGAGCACCGGTTTGAATCTGGCGACTACGGCATTGAACTTGTCCCTTTGGGTCCTGGCCTCCTGCACTAGCACATCAAACTATGCCTTGAGCCTCTGACGGTAGTCTACAAGCATTACAAGGTTCCATCAAGCAAGGAAACTACTTGAACAGTAACTCCGACCAAGAAGTAGTCACCTTTTAGCTCCTCGGCTAGTTTGTCTGCTCACCCTGACTCCTTTATTTTCTCCTCTCGGAGTTGCTCGATGGCTTGGCCAGCTGGCCAAGCTCCGCATCTTGCTCTACAAGCACAATAGTCATTAGCAAAAATATGGTTGTTCAATAAAACAAAGCACATTCACCAATACGCCATACCTGCTTTCTGCTCGGATACGTTCCGGAGCTGCTCGGACTTCTGCTCCAGTTGCTTGAAAGCACTCGACAGCTGCTCAAGGACAGTGGCTAGTGACTCAAATATGCCATGCAGCTACTCGGACACGGTCGCTAGCTGCTCAGATAGGGCGCCTTTCTAGTACTCCAGGTCCCACGTGTTGGACTCAGTAAGGTCTCACTCACGCTAGGCCCTCTGGATGTTCTTCTCCATAAGTTTCATTGCCTCTTTGAGTTTTTCGTTCTCCTCGATGAGGGGCTCCATCCTCTTTATCAGCTAGCACCGCTGCTCAACAGTCCAAGATATCCCCTGCAAAAACACCAAGATTATGAAGAAGAACAATCTCCAATGTTAAAGATGAACATTATAGATGCAGTACTGACCTTGATCTGCTTCATCACTCCTAAAAGGGTGGACTCTAGCCTCCTGAGCTCCCTGGTGGTGTCCTCCTCCTCAACAACCACCACCTCATTGCTACATTTGTGGAGGATTCGGATAGCTTGGGGTCAAGATTCCTCACGTTCGATCTCTTCCACCTCGTCCTCCTCCGTCGCAGCTGGAGGCACCATCGGGGGCCTCTGTGGTCGGACAACATGTCCAACAACACCCTTTGATGTCTCACGGAGTGTCATCTGCTCCTTAGGCACTCCAGTTGTCTCTGCTCTGGCCTCCGACGTGGCATCGGTGACTCCAATCTCCGCTCCCAAAGACCCGGTGGTTTCTGTCGTTGCCCCAGGCACCGTCACCGATCCGTCCACCATCGACGCCAACCTCTCGCCGCCACCAAGTCTATCAGCAGTGGCGGTTGACTCCTCCATAGACTGCTGAGCACCTAGGGACTCCGGGACAGGGGCCGCCGACATTGCCTCCGCCTCGAGACTAGGCCCGGCTGTTTGTTAGTCTGGATAGGCACGGTCAGATCATCTACACGCCTCATGTTGCATCGGATTAGCTTGTTAGTCGCCAAAAAAGGACAAGGATATAACAACCAAATAACTCCAAGACAAGGGTACTTACGTAGCAGCTTTTCGGTAGATTTTTCTAAATCAGCGTTGCCTACTCAAGCCCCCAGCCATGGCCTTGGGGTCGATTCCTGCGTCTTGGGGTGGTGGTCTCGCGGTCTCCGTCGTCGGCCTCTCTTCCACCCGCCGCTCCAGGACTCCCCTCGCCTACTGCTCAGGGACTCCCTCCGCCCACCGCTCTAGAACTCCCCTTGCTTGCTGCTTGAGGACTCCCATCGCCTACTATTGGGGGACTCCCTCCTTTCCCTTCGATTGTTCCTCTACACGTGTGCTGCGTGGAGGCGCCTTCGTGCTTGGTGTAGGAGCCATTGGAACTTCATTGTCATCCGACCACTCAGACATCGCAATACTCTGTGTCTGAGTGGTCTGGTCACCACCAAGCGAGATACCACCTAGCTTGAGGGGAGTGGCACCCGTCGTCTTTCTCTTCTTCCGAGCAGGCTCGTCAGTCGCTACCCTCTTCCCCTAGACTTTCTCCAACACCGAGGATGGACTCTCTGAAAAGATACTAACGGCTCCCTCCTTAGGCTATGTTGGTGGCTGGGCATCTACTGCCTATGGCCAATTTCTCCTCGGCACACCTGAGAAGTACATCGCTCTTTCCTGCAAATGGATCTTCGCATAAGTGAATTAGTCCACTGCTAAGCAACAACAAAAGATAAAAAGCATTAGGAACACACAATTGAGATATTTACCTGAGGAGGCAGATTCTGGCAGTGAAAGGGTCTTGTCTGCCCTAGCAAGTTGAACAAGGCAAGTGGAGCGAATAGCTCTATAGCCTACTCTTGCACAACGTCCCTTGATAGCATCTCCGTCCTCTCTCGGGTACCATCAGTCTCCCCATTGAAATCAAAGGCTGTGTGGGCCCTCTCCTTGTAGGGCTAGACACGGCGCACAATGAAGCTCGCCGCCACTAGTCCACCATTGGTCTTCACACCCTTTATTAATCCAAGGAGCTCTTTCACTTACTCCATGTCAACACTGCTTGGTTTTTCTGACCAGCTCTTTTGGCTCTCCGGATTGCAATGTGGCTCTGCTTCATGTAGAACCACCTGGTGTTCCACCCCTTCAATGAAGTATTTAGTGGTACAGTGATGTACTCACTCGCCATCCCATCCTGGAGTTGCTAGATATACGCTGCCGACCACCTTGGAATCGCCACCGCCTTTTTTCTTCAACTAGAATAGGTATCTGAAGAGGTTGAACTGTGGAAGAATCCCTAGATACGCTTCATAGAAGTGGATAAAGATGGAGATGTGCAAGATGGTGTTTGGGTGGAGATTGCACAGACTAATTGCCTAGAACTCCAATAGATCCCTCAAAAAAGGATGAATAGGAAATCCCAACCCTTGCCAGAAATAATCCTCAAACACCACTACTTCATCAGTATGAGGCATTGGGAAGGGCTCACCACTGGCTGGCCACCATCCAGCGGTGACATGGTTTGGAAGAACACCTGCCTCCACCAATCTATTGAGCTCCGCCTCTCCCGTGCGCGATAGCACCCACTCTTCATCATGGCTGGCTCTAACACTTGCCTTCTTTGGGCTTGCCTTCTTTGGGTTCGTAGCTCCCCTCTTAGGTGCCATCTCTTAGATCCGGATGGAGATTGGTGGTGGGAAGCACGCATGGATGTGGATCTAGAAATGTGAGGGCTGAGGAGGAAGATGAAATGGCAAAGTGGCAAAGGTGGGAGCGTGGGGTGTGGTGGCGAAGTTATAAAGCACTCCCCCCACCCTTTTGCATTCGAGGGTTTTTGGGAAACCGCTCCCATGATTTGCGCCTCTCCGAATTCTCCGCAACAACAAGGTGGGCCATTACCTAGGCTTTCGCGTAGCCACGGCCTATATCGCCGATTTATCTCCGCAATTTGTTATGGCTCACCGAATATTTGCCGACTTCTCTACCAACCGTTACGGCTCAGTAATTACTACTGTATAGCCATTACTCCGGTATTTTCTCCACGATTTGTTTTCTCCAAGATTTTGTTTTGTTGCTCAAGGACTGCGTCAGCATTACGTCTCGGTTCCTCACTGCATTGGGGATTTTTTTTGTTCCATTGATTGTAGTTTCTGACCCTGACACCACATGACCACGTCACCTACTGTCAGGCTCGGGGACTAAGTGGGCACACTTCACCTTGCGGTCAATGTGCTTTTTTCACCTTGGGGCTATGCTCGGGGACTGGCTGCCTGCTCGGTTGGTCTTTTATTATTCTTCTACTTTAGACCTTGGCACCACATGACTACGCCATCTACTATCAGGCTTAGGGACTAAGTGGGCACACTTCACCTGGCAGTGAGTGTGTTTGCTTTAATCTAAAAGACTCCATGCCTCTTGAAGCTGAAGAAGACTATCTCCCTTTCTTGTGGTCGAACTCTAAGTGGGCACACTTGGTCCACTAGCAAGAAATTTTTTATTCTGAACTAGAGCTCCTTACACCCTTATGGCAAGCCGTACTTGGGTTACACTGCTCGGCAATGGTTCACACTGCTCGGCGATGCCTCACTGCTACTCAGCAATAGTTCACACTGGTCGGCGATGATTCATGCTGCTCGACGATGGTTCATGCTGCTCGATGATGATTCATGCTGCTCGGCAACTACTCACAACTGCTCGGCAACTACTCACAACTGCTCGGCAACTCATCACAGTGGTCGGACCATGAGTTTGACTACTCGGCTTTGTTCGCACCTACTCGGACAAGCTCAAGACGGCATTGCACAATGGGTAGAAGGTACTTAGGGACTAGCTGTGGGGGGTACAACCCTGGATACCCATGGCAAACCACATGGGCTGAGCCCCCAAGGGCAGCCTAGCCCACAAGACGAAGCCTTGAAGGACACGACTCTGCTCGGCGCTTTCCATAAGACATCGGGAAGATATCCTAAAGATACTATGAGATATGTTAGGATATGTATGATCCCATGATTCCTATAATCTATTATTACTTTCTGGTTATCTCTCAGATCTAACCAACTTGTAACCCTACCCCTCGGACTATATAAGGCGGGCAGGGACCCCCTCCAAACTCACGCAATATCATACAATAGCTAATACAAACCAATAGACCACAGGAGTAGGGTATTATGTCATACTAACGGCCTAAACCTGTCTAACTCGTGTGTCTCTGTTGCCTTCTTGTTCTTGATTACACGCCTCTCTGCCGATCAATCTACCTTCGTGGGATACCCCTCGGAGGACTACCGATGATATTCTATCAACAATCATTAAATAGAAATATTTGTCACAAAAAGCGCTCTTCTATGATGGTTTCGGATTCATCATGAACACTTTTGTCATAGAAGTGGATATTTCTAATAATGTAATGTGCCATGTCAGTGATCTATGTGCCTCTTCACCTCAGCCCTTGGATCAAACTGTCAAACGATGGATGGTGGAGATGGAGTGGGGTTGTGCTTCCTTGCATGCCTTCCTATCTTGAGCAAACCACCATCCTCTAGATGAATCCTTCATGAATACCCATGCAACAAATGTTGGTGAGGCGGTAGGAACCGACTAACCAAAGTTTGGTCTGAATGGAGCTTGTAGGGGTTGGGCATCCCCATGGGTCGGCCACCCCCTAGAGATGTTGTCCTAGCCCAAGTTTTGTCTGGTGGGCCTCTGGGGATGTGTGGGCCATACCTACAAAGTTTCATGCCATTTGGAGATCATTTGGTTTGTGTTTGGGCCCTTTTTTTCTCCATATTCTTGGCCCTGATTTGGCCTGGTAGTAGGCCTTCCCCCTTAGGCTCTTTTGCTTTGCGCAATATGGTGTCACGCTTTGTTTCTTTGTGTATTTTGAATGTGTTTTCCATGTATTACATTAATGTCCTACTGCAAATGGTCAAACACCAAAACTTGTGGATTTAGTTCTAAAGCCATATTTCTAAGTTTAGTGCCTGTATACTAGGACTTCATGCAAGTGTTGGCAGGTTAAATATGTGAGTTAAGCATAGCCAACAAAGACCTTACCCAATCCACTCATGCTTTATAGCATAGGATTGACCAAGAGCATATCCATCGCAAAGATTTAGAATACGAGATGACTATCTTATGCTGTTATGTTGTTAATAAGGACAAGTATAATAAGTGAGAGTTAGATATTGATTAATAAGGCATGCTTAGTCATTCAGTTCATTTAGTTTAAAGATCATGTTAGCTTGTGTTAGCCAGAGATTGTGTTAGTTAAAGTTTGCTTAATTTAAGGATTGTAATAAAGTGCCTTATATGATATAAATGGAATTTTGTTGCTATTATCTGCTCTCTACTTTTTGGATATGTGTGTTGTCTCCACATGTTGTGCATAAAGGTAAATAGGAAACAAGTGTGGGGGAAGGACACAGCAACAACAAAACAAGATCCAATCACTGAAAATCATGAATTTCAGAAACCATTGATGCAAGGACCATGTACGCCAAAGTTGGACCCAAATGGGCTCGGGAGCAAGCCGCCCGACCTCCCCTATGGGCTGGCTGGCCCATCATAGTGCCTCCTCATGCTATGCTTCGTCCACGGTTAGGTTTGTGTCCCATATGATCTATTTTCACCTATCTCGCTTTCTATTTTGAACCGAATTGAAAAATCCTTTGATAAACAACTTTAAAACATAAGGAAATATTATTTCAGTCATGACTTGGAGGATAGATTTACAAAATACTTTTCCTAGAAGTCTTGATACTATTGGGAACTTATTATTAGGGACCCCGTGTTACTTAAGTTATTGTGGAATGAGATATAGTAGAATAATGAGAACATGATTCTTGATGACTCGTTATTGGAGAATTTTATTTCAAAACTCTAAAAATGTATAGCTATATCTCTCCTCTGTGGTTAAGCAATGTCCTACCAAAGCCATATATGATATATAGACTAGGAAAACCTTCTATATATACTACTTGCTATTGTATTGAGTTTGGTCAAACTTTGTGACCCTTGTTGAGAAACTTATCATGCTTTCAAGATCAAATCACGTACACCCCCCATATATGTGCTGCTCCTACACTAGGAGTATGTAAAAGCATGCATTCCATCCACCTTAGGTGTTCTATTCCTACACTAGGGGTAGACAAAAATATGTTTATTAGGATTTCACCAAATAAATGCTCCAAGTTCTTGTTAATATCTCTCTTGAAGTGTTCTGTTAGACATGGGGCTATGCAAAAGTAAATAAAAAAAGAGAATTGAAAAAGAAAAATTGAGAAAAATGGACAAGTGTCCAAGATATTGAAAACAATGGGTACTTAGATGCCCAGTCGGAAAAAAATAGAGAGATAGCCCCTGCTCTTGCAAAGTATTTTTAAGTTTCAAACAAGAGAGATATGTTTCAAGGAGCATAGTAGAATTAGGTTAGCCACCATATTTATATCCACACACATGCACATTTTGATCTAAGAGTATGATATTTTTCTCCTTGGATTCTTGTTTTGACTTTATAATATATGCAATGCAAGTTTGGCCCCGTTCGGCTTACCCAGAAACCGGCTTGTTCGGCTTGTTTTTTTAGCCAGAATAGTGTTTTTCTCTCACAACAATTCAGCCAGAACAGTGTTTTTTAGCCAGTTTCAGCCAAGTTTCAAGTGAGCCGAACGGGCCTTAAGTCTCATATTTATCCCTACCCGAGCTCCACACATAAACTTTTAGAAGTAGGTAAAAAGAAGGCAAAACTCTCTATGCCTTGGTGAGGATCCAAAAATACCACATATATTTAGTGATTTGAGAGTACCACAAAAGGAGAAGGTAGGCTATGTTTTGTTTTCAAAATTCTAAAATGTTTCTCCAATTAACTTGATTGAAGAAAGATGGTGATCTGTTTCAAGCTGTTCCATTCTTCAACCGCCCAAAGTTTCATGGTAGACACTTTGAATCCTGCAGAGCATGTATGACTAGGAATAGTTTTATGTTGATGTCTTGTCCCAAGGTTATGTCTTAAGTAATCCATCCTTTTATCGAGGATGAGTAAACGCCTAAGTGTGGGGGAGCTTGTTGATGGTAGTTAATATCAATCATAAATCATAAATATACCCTGCATAATGATTAAAATGGACCACCATCATAGGTATAATGTTTTAAACTAATGAGTTCCACGAGTTTTGGTGATTTCATGACTATAGGAGGATTTAATCAGAAAACCGTCAATAAGGACTTATTCATCAAAGAAAATAATGTTATTCCACAACGAAAACAACTCTCAAAGACTCTAGAACACTGCAGAAGGCAAACCACTGCAATTAAGACCAAGTCTCTAACATGTGGGGCCAATCGGCCCCATCTACAGGTCGGTCGGCCTATGGGCCCCACATGTCAGCCCCTCCTTTGAATGTCAGTTCTCCACCGCCTTAAAGATCAAATCTACGCCATTGCTCAAGGTCGGTTTGATCTGAGGGTCCAAAATTGATGTACCCCTATATATATGCCCCTATACCTCCTCTAGTAGAGCAGATCCTAAATTCATAAACCCTAAGCCATAATTCCTATCTTGATCATCAGGATCAGAGCCAACAATCAAGACAAGATTAGTGCTCCAAGATAGGATCTATTCTTTGTAATTAGAAATAGTGAGATAGAGAGTGAGGGAAGAGTTTTGGAGGAAGTGCCGGCCTGTCAGTACTCTCTCTATGGCTTGTACCTGGTGGAATCAACTTCTAATTGAGCTTGCTTCTAAGATACCTCTAGTAATCAACTTCTGATTCAAGCAAGTATCATGTTTATATTGTTCATCGGGTTTGCAACTCTTTTTGAGTACTTTAATTATTGTCGCTCTTGGGTTAGAGTAGTATTTGTAGTGTAAGCATGATGCTTAGACTCGATTACTCATGAATAAACCCTACATTCTAGATCGGTGGTAGATCACAAGGGTGAATATATAGCCTTGGTGAGTCCTTCATAGACCAGCTCCCATTTGTAGGCCGCGCAGGACCTGGTTACTAGGAAAACATACTCAGCTTGTGTTCTCCTTAGTAATATCCCTAGTTGAATAGTAGAAGATAGCTTACCGAAGTTAGAAGTAGAGAACCTTAGTGAGTCCCTCTATGCTCCTATTTATCTTAAGCCTTATTGCTACTCTAGGTTAAGTTAGACTTAGTTAAATTCACACACGTTTTGAGTTCGATATTCTGGAATACTTTTCGGTTAAGTGCTACATCGGTATCCTTGTGCTTGCGGATTTATCTGTGTGTGTTTAAATATATTAACACCTAGTCACATGACTCCATGTCATGTCTCATATGCAATGAGCTCCTTCATCACATGTGTGAGCATTGCAACATATCCAAGACATTTCCACCTCCATGGCATAGGTTGCTCACAATAGTGTACCTATGAACTAATTTCCTTTGTATCTCACATAAACACATATTAGTCCACCTAGGTTGTCACTCAATTACCAAAACAAAACAAGGACCTTTCACCAGCTAGATTCCATTGCCGCACTCTGCCACTACCATCCCACCCAAGACATCAAGCCCCACTAGCAATCTTAGCAACTAGGGCGCATGCTCAAGCGCATATTTGTAGTTCTTCAATTCTTAGCCTGTCACCACCATTGATTTGCACTAGATGATGACCTGGTGGTGCCTACAATGCCAAATCGGCCATCTAGAGGCAAGGGAAACCTTCCTATGTGAACATGGTTAGAGATCCATCGACCGCACTCGATCGAGTCAACAAAGCTGCCCAAACAACCAAGGACGTACACCCAAGCTCAAATCCACCATTAGTGTGCCTAAGAGGAGTACTTTCTTTGGCCTCGACTAACCTGAGCAGCCATCATGTCGCCGAGCACACAACGGCCATTGTTGGTATTTATAAGTGCAAATAGAATATGAAGGATTCCGCAAGCACACAGAATACCATTGTAGCTTTTTACCGAGAGCATTCCAGATATCATTATATATATTTTACCATAGGGAAACAATGGAGTAAAGATTTATTGGGTAACAAAGGAGTATCTATTATCATACCAACATAGCTAGAGCAGGGGATAAATGTAAAGATAAGAGCTAAGCATAATGACACTTAGGGGATAGATCACTAAGATTGTGTAAACTAGTTAACTCGGGAGAACAATGGGTGAGGTAGATTCCTGAGACATTCTTATTTCATGGTCAAAGTATATATACATCCAACTATATCTAAGACTAACTCTACTCTTGTGCACTTTGGGATGCCACTTAGACGGTAGAGCACCCACAATAGATAACTCTAGTTGACGCGACTACGGTCCTATAATTTAAGAACCTACTCACTTTGGTATGGACCACATAGGAGACGGGGCTATCACCTCCCACTACTACCACACAACCAGAGAACAGAGTGTACTCATAGGTAGAGCATCATATAAGCACCATGCTTACATGAAGCTTGGCTACTTAGCCCAATCGATAAACTAGCAGGCTAAGTGCTCTATGAACCAGCACACAAAAGTAATGATAACCTTAACTAAGCAAGATATATATTAAAAGTAAGCATGGCCATGTAGATAGGAATATAATGAATTGATAATAAGTCTTGCAAGATGTAGAAGTGAAGATACAAGGCTTTGCCAAGCCTCCAAGACTAGATCTGGAACTTGAGCATGAGCCCAACTCAACCCTCACTCCCGAGCTACTAATCTACTAGATTGGAAAATTCTAGACCTATTCCTCCTAGTGTGTCTTGATCTAAATCAGAGATATGAATTAGGGTTTTAGGGGTGCCTCCTAGGAGGGGGTAGGAGCTACTATATATAGGCCGGAGCATCAATTCTAGACCCTTGGATCAAATTGACTTAAATAAACGGCGTAGATGCAATCTTTTAAGGCGGTGGAGAACCAACATAACAACGGAGGACTAATAGGTGGGCTCTAGGAGCCGGTTGGACTATAGGTGGGCTGGCTGGCCCCACCTAGCGGCACCTCACCCTCCGCTTCGGTGTGGTGTCTTCTCGAGTCTTCTAGAACATTCTAGGGTTGTTTTCACTGTGGATAAGCACGATTACGTCTGACGTTTAGGTCCACCTTGACGGTCTTCTAGATAAATCCTCCTGCAAACATAGATTCACCAAAACTTATGGAATTTATTAGTTTAAACCCCTAGACCTATGTTTGGTGATGGAATTAAGTACAAATGTAGGATATGTTCATAGTTCATGAATGATGTTAACTACCGTCAACAAGCTCCCCCACACTTAATCTTTGTTAGTCCCTGAGCAAAGCTAAACTCAGCAATGGATCAGGAATCGCTACAATGATGTCACACCTCAAAAGTACACATGCATTTAATCAAAAATTATCCTCCAGATTAGAATAAATTGATCTAACTTTCAAACTTACCCATATTACCTTCAACCATGGGGCTTCTTAGCCTTCACTTGGGTCTTGAGCAATTGAAAGATAGAATGATCAAGTCAAGTACTATGTCTCAAGTTCTTTGTTGCACCATTGTTCTAGAGTTTTTATAAGTTTTCAAAATAAAACTCAAAGATTCCATTGTATGACACTCTCAAGTCTTTCAATATATGTGGTATTTGTGGATACTTACCGAGGCAATAAAGATGTTATGCCTTTTTCTCTTCCTACCACTAAGGCTTTATGTGGAGTTCATAGGTAGGGAGAAAGCTAGAGCATTTGCAATGCATATTTTGTAAAGTCATACAATTAAAACTTGATGAATTATTATTAAAACTTGACATACTCGCATAGGAAGACTATAGCCACAAATAGGTCTTTTGCTCTACCCTTGCATTCCACTACCACAAAGCAAACGCAAAGCATAGGGTGGGAGCCAGTGGCCAGTACAAATCATACTAATAATTGTTTAACAGGTTCTAAGCCCGAGTACGACTACTAGGGAGACGGTTGGGAGGATTAGAGGTCTTGTTCTTGCGCTCAAGTTTGGTAGAGAAGATGGAGCCGACGTCCGTTGCCTTTCTACTTGAAGCTATTCTGAATGCTGTATAGCTCTGAGTGATTCCACCAAGTGGCGATGTAATAATGAGTAAACCTTGCTATTTGTACTCCCTTTAAGACAGGTAATCGATGTATGACTTGTGATATTGACTGTTATTTGATAATGTGATGGGATGATCACCTGGGACCTATTACGTTATACTTCGAATCTGTGGATTTCCCTTTGAGGAAATAGGGATCGTTTCATTTGGCCACCGAGATTTTTAGCAAGCAAATAAATCTCCAACAGCAGTGCTAGTGGACATATCATTTTCATACATTCTCAATGCGCTCCTGCCAAGCCTGAACAAGACGAAGGCACCTACCCCCTCCAACAACTCGTTGGTTGTAGGGATCAAGCATTGCAGCAAATTGAATACCAAGAATGCCTTGTTTGTATCTTTGTATGCGTTATCTTTGTATTCGGTGTCATCACTACCCTATCTGTTTATCGTTTATCCCACAATACTTTGATAGCTAAGTTGTGGTATAACTAAGATCTCTCATTTATTAATAGTCTTGGTCGCTGCTTTCCCTATGGATAAAATAAATAATGATACATTAGAATACTCCTAGGTGAAGTGTTACAATGGTATTTTGTGTCCTTTTAGAATAATCTACTTGAGCATATGCAATACCAACAACTAACTAAGAATATGAAGATCATCCTATGATAGAAATTAAGGGTGGATCATAGGAAGGGTAGAGAGCATATCTATGGTTAGGATACAAGATAGATCAAGGTTCATACCAAGCTCATTCATTTTGGGACGTTGACCTAGGTAGCAATGGACAGTGATGAGATGGGTGCTGAATTCTTCCAACATGGGGCCCTACGATTTAAGAACTTCCCTGAACATGGTGGGATACGAAGGTCAAATAGGCCTATCACCACCTGTTGACTACCATAATCATCCATGATGAAACCCCCAAACATAGGTAACCATAGCCTAGGCACCACATCTACACTATAAGCTTATCTTTGTATTCGGTGTCATCACTACCCTATCTGTTTATCGTTTATCCCACTATACTTTCATAGCTAAGTTGTGGTATAACTAAGATCTCTCATTTATTAATAGTCTTGGTCGCGCTTTCCCATTGGATTAAATAAATAATGATACCTTAGAATACTCCTAGGTGAAGTGTTACAATGGTATTCTGTGTGCTTGTAAAATAATCAACTTGAGCATATGCAATACCAACAACTAACTAAGAATATGAAGATCGCCCTACAATAGAAATTAAGGGTGGATCATAGGAAGGGTAGAGAGCATATCTATGGTTAGGATACAAGATAGATCAAGGTTCATACCAAGCTCATTCATTTTGGGACGTTGACCTAGGTAGCAATGGACAGTGATGAGATGGGTGCTGAATTCTTCCAACATGGGGCCCTACGATTTAAGAACTTCCCTGAACATGGTGGGATACGAAGGTCAAATAGGTCTATTCACCACCTGTTGACTACCATAATCATCCATGATGAAACCCCCAAACATAGGTAACCATAGCCTAGGCACCACATCTACACTATAAGCTTACTACTCTAATCTAGACCTCAAGATAGACTAGAGCACTCGATATAGAGTGGTGCAAGCTAAAATAGTACAAGTATCCACTATTCAGTTACCATAAATTGTCCCGGATGTGCACTTGAGATGAAATTGCATGTCGAGGTACAAGTTGGAGAGAAGCCGACATCCCTGGCTCTCCACCAGACTTCCCCTCTCCCTCTCCCTAGTATCTCCACTACCATTGGATGGGAGACTACATCCAAAGGAACAATACTATAAAGTATGATGGGTGGGGAAATGGGCCCTTCAATCTATGGAAAAGCTCCATGTTGACCCTCGTATCAAACAGACCTCAAGGCAACGTCCCACAGTTGTCCGATATGTGTTTCCTCGCACTTTTTAGAAAATGAAAAAGAGCCAACCTCTGCATCCGCACATAGCCAATTGTTGCAAGTTTTCTAGGCTCAGAAGTTGGAAAATAGATTGAAAAATGAGCAAAGTTATATAGAGAAACAAAAGCAAAATCTATTATTGGTTTGCCACTGATTCTTGGCAAAGACGTCCAAGGCGACAAACTCCAACACTGTGCTTGCATGTGTCCCATGATTTAGCAGTTTTTCCATAGCGGGGGGCGGGCGACTAGTGGGAGGTCGGCCGAGTTGTCTCTAACATTGTTGGCCCCATCTTGTCCAGGTAACTTGGTCCACTACCCAGGGACTTGGTTGTGACTTGCCTCTGTGCATTTGCACATTTGGTGTCTACTAAGTGGGCCATTTGATCCATGTAACACAGTTTGTGAACCATTTGATCAAATCGATATAGAGGCACGACTACGATTGATCTTCATTGTGTTTCTTTGCATGTGGAAAAGTTCGGGCTGATTTGAGGCCAACTCACGGTCGGCCGGCCCTAGTATATATGGTTGTTCGACTCTCTTCTGGGCTTTTTTTTTTGCTATAGCCCCACTTCCTCTCGGCTTTAGCTGTACGAAAATTGAGCATCATTGTTTTCAAAAAAAAAATGAGCATCATTTGGGTCGGTACAGGGTCAGGTGACTCCCTATAGGTCTGCCAACCTGTGAATTTCGCCGAAAGTGACCCATCTTTCTTGTTTGAGACCCCTACATGTTATTACTCTCGAAAACATAGGTGTCTAATTTAAAGCAACATATATGTATGGGATATGTTATGATCATTCTTTATTCTGAGATGGTTTGACAGACGGGTTTGATCGTGTAATGTCGGTTAACAATCATTGCCATGTGTGGCAACCGTGCGGTGATAGTTGAGTTCCATCCCTGCCGATTACCAACTCCCGAATCCAATTCCTGTAGTGATACCGGTTTTAGAGACCTAATAGTGATCTGCGGACCTGTGTACTAGTCAGTGTGACAATTGATGAGTGCTGACAAACATAGAGGGTGGTGGAATATATAGGACCCTTAGTTACGAGACACTTACTGGTGCAAAAATATCATAACAGAAATTGGGTCTAATAGTCTTTCAGGTTACTTTTGACTTAAACTAGATTTATGTCCATGCGATGTAATGGGGAAAAAAAAAATTAAGACAATGCATGCTAAATGAAATTGGCTGGGCCTAATCAGGTTCCCTTTCGGTTGAGCATGATTGCGCACCCCTTGACATTTAGTCCCTTATAATTTTTTCTCTTTTTTTAATTTCTAGAAAATATTTTCATTTCTTAGTGTTAGTACGTGTGTGTGTATATGATATCGAACCATTCACTTATATTATATATAAGTATTAACGAAAAATTGGTCAGCAATTTTTGCACTGATTTTGTACTAGACAGCCATTTTTCTGTACACGTCATCATCATTATGAATTAATGGAGGCGTAAAAATCAATTTGTACATTCATGCCTTTTTCCATTGCATTACTGTTCGTAAGAATTGATTATGGAGACTTATTAGCATCTCATAGCACGTGGTTCACTACATCCTAATAGATTTTCTATCCTACAAAATGCCATGTAATATAAATCAGTACTTCAATTCTATTTTTGGGTTTTCTTTAGCTTCTTCCGGGACTCATATTTGACAGTCGGTTCTCCCTATCCGGCCGTTCCTTATTTTTCTTATTTAATAATGTCAACAATTTCTTGTGCTCTCCATTGTACAGGAGTCTCTGCATTCTAAAGTAAACAATGTTGTCTCAACACTTGCATTCTTGACCATAGGACGAGACCTTTAGGATTGGACGATAGAAATGGGACTGGAACTTATCTTTTTCGGTTATATGTACCGACCTTGCATCTTTTTATGCATAGCTTATCTTTTTCTAGTCTGCCGATTCCCTTTTATGGACCGATTTGCAGATGGCACCAGCAGTTGAGCTTCCCGTCGATGGTTTGAGCTACCGGGTTTTTGCTCGGATGCTCTACAACGTCCTCGAGGAGCTTGGTGTCCCTTCCGAACAGGTCGAGTACGTCTGCCATGGCGAGCTAGGACCCAATGGACTGCAGAGCCACATCGTCATCCACCTCAGGGTTCCTGCGAGTGAGACCCTGCCAGAGCTGCACGCCTTCTAGGAGCTATAGGTGGAGACCTCCATTGCAGCTTGTGTCTAGTCCGTTTCGCGTTCGGCCCTTCGCCGCGTGATGCATGATGCTCACGAGCACCTTAGGAGGGGACCATACCACTTGCTTCCACATGCTCTGGACCTTACCCAGAGTACCAGGATGCAGGTCATGGCCGCTAAGCAGACTATCTACGCCGAGGAGGGCCCTTGCCTTCAAGTGTCCAGATAGTACATCCTCTGCTAGGAAAGGTACATCTTGGAGGTCGAGTCGTAGAACTGTCGATACCGGGACATGTTGTTCTAGGCTGATGAGGCCTTCCTGGAGGAAGAGAAGAAGAAGGAAGTACTCAAGGAGACCATCCGTGTGGAGCGTGAGGGCGACGACCACATGGAGGCCTACTACAAGGCACGTGAGAGCAAGCTGAAGGAGGAGATTGCAGATCTGAGAGACAAGGCTGGAGACTTTGTGCTCCGCAATGACTACTTAGACTGCAAGGTGCTTGAGCTTGAGGATGCCCTTGAGCACAAAAAGAGGTGCTTGGGGGATCACATTGAGATGGAGAAGAGGTATGCTTTCAGGAAGATGATGTTGGAGAGCCGTTGCAACATGTTGGAGAGGGAGGTGGTTCAGTTGAGCGTTAACACCGCTCACAACCAGCACCACCTTATTGAGTACATGAAGTACACGGAGTTCTAGAAGGATAGGGCAGACAGGATAAGCCAGGCATGGGTTGACGCCGACATCAGGTGAGTCGAGGAGTTTAAGGAGATGTAGAAGTTCCTACCCCCTGATTCACGCAAGAGGCCACGCAAGGAGTCCTTCTGGGTTGAGCCCACTAAGCTCAATTTGAAGGCATGCCCTTCCGAGGACTACCCCGAGGCTCTGAAGACCGAGCAGTTAGAGGAGGCCCAAAAGTACATCTCGAGGATGCACCGCACTGGCAGAGCTTTAGGAGATGGATGCTAGCACATCACCTCCACCTAGTCAGAGTTAGTTTCCTAGTGATGCCCTAATAATGTAGTAGTCGTAGTGTTGATGATGAGCCCTGCGTGCCTATGAGACAAGACTAACTTTTAGGAGTAGAGTAGAATGTCCCTCTTTTGGAGCGTACCTACGTGTAGCGCGATTTCCCATGAGTCTTCTAGTGTAGCTGCTGGAGACCTCGCCATGTAATGAATGTTTTGATCTTAATGTTTCTTATGGTTATTCTTGCTTCTTTGTTTGAGTGTATGGCTAGAATTAAATTATTAATTGAATTGCTAATAAATCATCTAACCACTTGATAATAACTTGTAACCTAACGATTGCAGCAAAGATGTCGTGTCGCCACTTAGAACGTCTGAACCGTCACTCTTCGCTTCCCGTGCCCGCTGGCCATGGTCGTGGTTGTGGCCAGTGGGCGTGGAGGAAGATGTGCTACCACCCGCGCTGCCCTCAACCTCGAGGAGGAGGTACTGCCTGCTAGAGAGCAGCACATGGAGGAGCCCATCCTGGAGGAGCCAGGCGTAGCCTAGCCTGGGGGCGAGGATGCTCCAACTAGGGGCAACGATGCTCCACCACCACCGCCACTTCTGTCTGAGGTGATGGACCACTAGACATGTCTCATGGAGGCACTGGCTGAGGGGCTGTTGCATCGCCCAATGACTTTCAGAGGAAGTTGGAGGGTTTCCTCAGGCTGAGGCCCCTACCTTCGATAGCTCGGACGATGACCCCATCGCCGCCGAGGACTGGCTGCATGAGATGCAGAAGAAGCTGGACCTAACCACTTGCTCCAACTACGAGTGTGTTTGAGTCATAGCCCACTAGCTCACTGGCGCCGCTCGTGCGTGGTGGTACAGCTACTGTGACAACCACGTTGACCCCGCACAATCTCATGGAAGGAGTTCATCGAAGCCTTCCAGTGAGCACCACGTGCCCAAGGGCGTGATGGATGCCAAAGTGGATGAGTTCTGCAACATTTCCTAGGGCTTCCAGAAGATCCAGTAGTATGCCAACCGCTTCACTCGCATGATGAGGTATGCTCCCAGTGAGACAGACTCTAGAGAAGAAGATGTACTTCTTCAAGAAGTGTCTAAACACACACCTCAAGGTAGACCTCTCGGGTCATACCTGATACACACTCCGGGAGATGATTAACAAGGTCCTAGTGATGGAGAGGGAACATTTGGAGGCTAAAGCCCTCTACAAGGAGAAGAAGCGTAGGTCCGAGAGCACCTCTCATGCCCCGGCATCTCAGAGGCCATGTGCTCACGTGCCTTTGTAGCCTCGCCCTCATGCCATCCAGGGAGCTACACCTACTTCGAGCCGTGGAGGTGGTACCCACACCGCCAGCTACCACCGCATCGTTCAGAGCTGCCCTGCTTAGAGCCCTAGCACGTGGAAGACCACTGCACCAACCGCCATAGGCAGCGTGACCTTCACTTGCTTCAGTTGTGGTCAGCCGACCCACAAGGTCACTGATTGCCCCATGAAAAACAGTACACCTCCTACTCCGACCCCAGTGAGACAGACTTCTATTTAGGGTGCTCCACACAAGCCCGTTGTGGGACCAAGCCATGGTTGTCTCACCCACCTGACCGTGGAGGACGCCCAAAAGCCCCCGACGTGGTATATGGTATGTTTTTAGTGCATGGGTCTAAGGCTACAATGCTATTTGATTCTGGTGCTACAAGTTCATATGTGTCTACTAGGTTTGAACGAGAGCATAACCCGCCCATAACTCCATGAAGAGTGCCCATAGACACTAGTTCACCTTTGGGCAACATCAGATGCACCAAGAGATGTCAGGAAGTGAACATCACCATTGAAGGTCACATTTTTCTAGTTGATCTTACCTTGCTTCCCTCTGATGGACTAGATGTCATACTAGGGATGGATTGGCTGACTCAACACAAGGGAGTAATATCTTGCTCACCATGATATGTGGAGATAACACACCCGAGTGGTCATGTAATTCGATGCGAGCCCAACCTTGAGAAGACAGTTTCCATGTTGTGTGCCTTGGAAGCCAAGTCAGTTGAGGAGGTGCCCGTAGTATGTGAGTACCCTGATGTGTTCCCCAAAGAGCTACTAGGTATGCCACCTAACCGAGATGTGGAGTTTGTGATCGACCTTCTGCCTGGTACGGGACCAATTGCTAAGAGGCCCTACCGCATGTTGGTTGACAAGCTAGAGGAACTCAAGAAACAGCTTAGGGAGTTGTCTGACAAGGGGTACATTAGACCCAGTGCTTCACCCTAGGGTTCCCTTGTCTTGTTTGTGAAGAAGAAGGATGGTTCCATGAGGATGTGCATTGACTACCAGAACTTGAATGCCGTGACTGTCAAGAATAAGTACCCACTACCTAGGATAGATGATCTGCTAGACCAGCTGAGGAATGCCAAGTTCTTTTCTAAGATTGATCTCCAATATGGGTACCATCAGATGAAGATCAGGACTGAGGACATTCCCAAGATAGCCTTTGTCACTAGGTATGGGTAGTATGAGTTCACCGTTGTGTCCTTTGGACTCACCAATGCCCCTGCCTACTTCATCAATATGATGAACAAGGTGTTCATGGAGGAACTAGATAAGTTTGTGGTGGTATTCATCGATGACATTCTTGTCTATTCGGCCACTGTAGAAGAACATGAGCAACATCTAAGAGTAGTGTTGGAGAAACTATGATAGAATCAATTGGACGCCAAGTTTAGCAAGTGTGAATTTTGGCTTGAAGATGTCACCTTCTTAGGTCACATTCTCACTACTAAGGGAGTAGCTATTGATCCTGCCAAGATTGAAGCTATAAAAGAATGGAAACAACCCCACAATGCGACTGATATTTGGAGTTTTCTTGGGTTGACTGGATATTACCGCCGCTTCATTGAGAACTTTTCCAAGATAGCCAAGCCGATGACCAACCTTCTGAAGAAGACCAATGAGTTTGAGTGGACGCCCGAGTGCAAACAAAGCTTCCAAATGTTGAAATAGAAGCTTAGCACCACTCATGTGTTAGCATTGCCTGACATTTAGCAAGACTTTGTGGTCTATTGTGATGCGTTCAGATAGGGACTCAGTTGTGTTCTGATGCAAAATGGGAGAGTTATAGCTTATGCTTCCCACCAGCTGAAGGACCACGAGCAACACTATCCTACCCATGATCTTGAGCGTTCAGCTATTGTGCACTGTCCTAAAGATCTAGAGACACTATCTGATCAAGAACAACTGTGACATCTACATTGATCACAACAGCCTGAATTACTTTTTCACTCAAGCGGATCTAAACATGAGATAGCGCCGATGGCTAGAGCTAATTAAGGACTACAACCTAGAGATACATTATCACCCAAGGAAAGCTAATGTAGTCACAGATGCCCTAAGCCATAAGAGCTATTGCCATAGTCTGATGACAGAATCCATACCACCAGAGTTGAGTCAAGAGATGGAGGACCTTCGACTTGAAATCCTACCGAAGGGAATGCTGAATGAGCTTCGAGTGTAGTACAATCTTGAAGATCGAATCCGTAAAGCCTAGCAAGAATGCCCTAAAGTCTAGGAAATCCGAGAGCTCATGGAGCTAGGCAAGTGTCCTAGTACAGAGAAGATGAATAGGGAGTGTACTGGTACATGTACCCTCTGATGTAGCCTTGTGAGAGGAGATCCTAGCTGAGGGTCATGACTCTAAGTATTGTATCCACCCAGGAAGTACTAAGATGTATGCCAACTTGAAGAAGCTTTTCTAGTGGAAGAATATGAAAGCTGATATTGCAGGGCATGTCCCACATTGCTACATCTGCAATAGGATCAAGGTCAAACACCAAAGACCGGTAGGATAGTTGAAGCCCTTAGATGTTCTAATGTAGACGTGGGAAAGTGTATCCATGGACTTTATAGTGGGTTTACCTTGAACCCTGAAAGGCCATGACTCGATCTAGGTAATTGTTGATAGATTGACCAAGGTAGCTCACTTCATAGCTGTGAGGAATGACTACAGGACTGAGAAGCTCGCAAATCTCTATGTGGATAACATTCTCAAGCTTCACGGAGCCCCTATGAGCATAGTGTCTAATCGAGGGGCACAATATGTCTCCAAGTTCTAGAAGAGTCTCCACAAGGCAATCAGGACTCGACTAGATTACAGCATTGCTTACTACCCTCAAATGGATGGCCAGACAGAGAGAGTGAACTAGATCTTGGAGGATATGCTCCGAGCTTGTGTTCTGAGATATGGGTCTGATTGGGAGAAGACTTTGCCACACGTAGAGTTTTCTTACAACAACGGCTACTAGGCTAGTCTCAAGATGTCACCATTTGAGGCCTTGTATGGGAGGAAGTGTAGGACCCCTCTAATTTGGTAAGAAGTTGGGGAGAGAATCGTTCTTTGGCCCCTCAAAGATCAAGGATGCCGAGGAAGGAGTCGCCCAAGTGTGAGAGAATCTAAGAATTGCTCAAAGCCGACAGAAGAGTTATGCAGATAAAAGGCGAAGAGACCTTGAGTTCAAAGTTGGGGACTACGTTTATCTCAAAGTCTCCCCACTTTGAGTCACCATTAGGTTACTTCTGAAAGGGAAGATGGCGCCAAGGTATGTAGGACCTTATTGGATATGTCAGAGAGTTGGCAAGCTAGCCTACGAGTTGGAACTATGTAAGGAATTGACCGGAGTGCACCTAGTGTTCCATGTATCTCAACTACTGCAATTGCTTGAAGCTACCAGATGAGCAAATACCTATAGAGGCACTTGATATATAGGACACTCTAGAGTACAAGGAGCACCCGATACCGATACTCGATAGAGCCAAGAAGGAAATTAGAAGCATGATCATACCTATGTGCAAGGTTCAGTGGAGCAACCACACTGAACTAGAAGCCACTTGGGAGAAAGAGTCAGAACTTCGGATGCTTTACCCCTACCAGTTTGAAAGGTATGTCTCACCTTAAATCTTGGGATGAGATTCCTGTGAGGGGGGAGGACTGTAACAACCTAGGTTGTCCAATAACCCAAAAATACAAACTTAAATTTTTTTCTAACAAAACTCATGCATGGTGAGTGTGCATACTAGGAAAGCACCCTTGTAGTTGCACAAGTAGAACCAAATTAGCATGGTTGAGCATTTTGCATTTAATTCAACTTGTGAGTTGCTTCTACATGATTTTATGTGATGTCATAAAATCAATCCAACCTTTATAAATAAATTGTGTGTGTGAGTTGCCAACCCTTGGCTTGGACCCTAGGACCCTAGATGGCCTTTGGTGGACCCCATTAGGATGTATATATGTTGGCTACACATATATACATGCATAGGTGTAGTGTGGAAATAGAAATAGAAATAGAAAAGGAATTAGAAAAGGAATTAGAAAAACAAGAAAATAGAAAAGGGGAAAGAAGTCTAGCTGCAGAAGCCAGCCAGCCCTGTCGGTCCATGCTGCCCACGTGGCCTAGCTCCCACACGCTCGCTGCACTTGCCCCCACACGCGTCCCATTGGCCTACTTCACCCATGCAAGCCCAGCATCGTGTCCGTGCCCGCGCGAGGCTGAGCTAGCCTAGCCAGCAGCCCACGTCGCGCCCGCCCATGTCGCGATGAGCCAGTCCACCTTCACCCGCTGCCACCGCTAGGTGGACCCTGCCTATCATCCCCTACTCCCGCTCCCCTCTCTGCTTTAGGCAAAGTAGAGTAGAGTAGAGTACCGCGCTAGCCATCCTTGCCCTGGCCCCTCACCCATACACACATGGATGCACACCACGTTGCCAATCCGCACCACACCGCCTACCCTAGCTCACGCCATGATGAGGTGACATCAGTCGCCATGGCCCACCACTGTACCCAAGCCCTTGACTGGTTGCTGCTCCAAATTGGAGGCGCCAACCACCCCTACACTACCGTCGAACCCTAGAACCCTAGCTGGGAGCTCCCGATCACCCTACATGTGTCCCCTCTGCCTTCCCCGCCATCCGCCACCTGCCATGGGTGAGCTCAGGGTATAAAACCCCCTCTCTAGTGCCCTAGCCCATCTTCCATCCATCCCATCGCCACTAGCGGTTTCACCAGCCACGCCAAGCCAGAGAAGGGAGGAGAAGGAGGAAGGGGGGAAGCAGCACCACCCGCTGGAGCAGATCGCTGCTGCGGAGACGCTATCAAAGCCGGAGACACCGCTTGATCGCTACATCAGCATAGCTGCTCAACACGGCACTGCACCACCTCATCATGGCTTTGCCTCACTACACCACCACCCTAACTACACCACCACCATGGTGAGCCCCCATCGAACACCTTTGCTCGATGTCGTCGTCACGCCATGGTCGTCGACCTACAAGCTTCCACCTAAGGAGCTCAAGGTAGTGACTTGGGACCGTCACACGCACACACATACCCACACATACATGCACATGCCAAGGCATGGCCTTGCCAAACTCTTGGAGCTTAGGAACACCAGTGTCCTCACCATGCACCCACACACGCTCACCATGGCTAGAGCATGGCCATGGCAAAAGCTATTCTGGCCTCACCCCACCTGATAGAGGTAGCATGACCACCTCAGTGAGCTTCGCCCCACTGAGAGACATTCCCTACGCTAGATGGTTGAAGGTAGATGACCTCGGGGACTGCTGGCCATACCCACCTTGCTATGATACCCGTCCCCTAGTCGCTATCATGTCATGACCATTTCTCATCGATGCCAGCCTCCTTGCTAATCGAGGAGGGGCTGATGATGTCCGTCATGACCCCATGCACCTAGCCGCCTAACTGGTTGAACCCCTAGCGAGCCCTAGCCCCCTGAGCCACTATTGTCGGCCGCTCGCCTTGCCATGGTATGGACTCTGCCGTGCCCCTTGGTCGCCGCCGACCGGTTCTTTGGCTTGTTCGTGTCTCTAATTGAAGGGAAAGAGCCACCTTTAGCTCTATAGGGATGTGCAGCAGCTTTACCACAACCCTCTATCACCGACGTGCCACCATCACCATGGCCAGCCTTGCGTGAACCCCACAGCCACACCCTTTTGGCCTAGCTGCGTCCACCAAAGCTCTACAAAGCCGTAGGAGCCTTGCCAAGCCTTGTTGGGCACTTACCCACATGTTGCCATCACCACCATGCCGCCTGCGACCACCGCATCACCATGGCCTAGCCTTGCCCGAGCCCTTTTGCCTCGCCTTGATGCCTTTGTCGTGTTAGCTGGAGCACGAGGAAGTTGTAGAAGCCCTGCTTGGGCTATGCCAATGACTCTAGCACGCTTGCCGCCGTCCGCCGCAGCGCCAACACCAGACACTAGAGCCACCGAGGCTGCCACCTTTGGCCCATCGGTGAACTCGCTATGAACACATGAAGTCAGTAGAGCCTCCTAGCAGCCCCTGCCGAGCCACCCTAGCGCAAGAACGCGCGAGCTTGCTGTCGGCTAGGAGTGTCATTGTGGGAGGAGGAAGAGCCACCATGCCCCTTGCCCTAGACCTACCTACACCCGGTGCACCGTGAACCAAAGAGGGAGGAGAGAGAAATGGACGCGGTCCACCGTGGACCGGGCCTACGGTCCATAGACCCAGATGGCGTAGTCCATAGTGGACCCGCCCCATGGACCTGAGCCCAGTAATGGCCCATCTACGCCACATGGCCACCTATCAGCAGTGACACATGTCCAGGCCTAGCCCAGCCCAGACCAACCCATATCCGGCCCATTGAGCCCTGGTCAACGTTGACCAATGGCCAAGTCAACGCTGACCGTTGACCTAACCCCACCTATCAGTCACTATTGACCACTAGGTCCCCCCTACCAGTGACCATATTTCCCACGTCCAATGACGTGTTGACACGTGTCCTTCACTGTTCAAAATTCTTATTTTTCTTTCTTAGAAAATAATTTAAACTTAGAAAATTCATATGATCTCAGAAAAATATGAATCTAGTGCCCAAATTTTTCAAAAAATGAGCTCTATGTCATAGGATTGTGTTTGAGTGCATTTGGATCTTTTAGATTTCTATTGCTTCTTTGTGATCATATATAGGAGTCGCTTATTGTGGCTATATGTCTCATTTGATAGACCCGAAGGAGCAACAGACTAAGGAGCATGACCTCGACTACACTGAGGAGCTTGGAGATGACCTACCAGGTGCCACAGTCCTACCCAACCTTGTAGAATCCTATTAGACATGCTACAATGTAGATACTAGTGCTTTACTTTTATGCAAATGATCTATGATAGGCTGCATGGTAGAATTGCTTGTGAGCCATTACCTTGTCGCAACCTGTACCCCTACACACCCGCTATTAGGTTAGATGCTCGCTTACTAACTTGCTACTACTTCTACTACATATTATATCTGTGATGTGATGCTTGGTGGGGGATTGTATGTGAGTGGTTAAGGCACTGGGTGATGGTAATGTGGTAACAACCGGGGAGATCTTGGTGTGTGTTTTGGGTGTGTGGTGAGGGTTGAGTCGATCGGGCAGGATCTTACGACAAGTCATTGGACAAGTCTTGCCAGGGGGTGCGACCTGGGCATCCCCTACGAGTGGTACCTATGGCGGGTGCATGTGAGATGAGGAGATCCTGGGGTGGAGTGTCTTTGTGAGATGAAGCCCTAGGATGGAGGTGCCATCGAGGCATAGGGTGTTGGTTATCCCCTTTGAGAAGATATCATGTCCGGTCCCCCTAAGGACTGGTATGTCGAGAGAACTAGATCATAGGACCCTATGTGCATGACACTCGTCCCTGAATGGGTGGGGGACGGATGCTGACCAGCTAGGATGGTGCCACTACTACTAGGTTGGAAGTGGATAGTGTAGGGAGGTACGGGCGTATGGCCCACACCCTCCTAAGACAGCATAGTGACCTCTGGGGCCCGGTACTATGTCTCACTAGTCTTAGCAGTTTCGGTGGACTCTGGGGTAAGCCTAGGGCTGAGTGGTAGGGTGGCATCGCACTGGTTGGAAGGTAGCCTGATATCAGCCTAGTTGGGGCACCGCCGATGATGGTGATCTTGTGGTTGTAGGTGTACACGCTCTGCAGAGTTGATCAATCTATACGTATAGCTGCATCCTCGGATATGGACATTCCTAATGACCTATGCTTCCCTAGATTAGTGAGTGAAGTCCTTTCTTCTCTCCCCTTGGGTTCTTGTGTTGGTTTCTAGCTTTGGCCGATGAGGGAAGGTATGAGCAGGAGTCATCCTTGTCGCCTAGAGAGCGTGAGAGTGGTGAGATGTGTGTGATGGGATAGGAGAATGTGTGGATGAGATGGGTTAAGACTTGATGAATTATTATTAAAACTTGACATACTCGCATAGGAAGACTATAGCCACAAATAGGTCTTTTGCTCTACCCTTGCATTCCACTACCACAAAGCAAACGCAAAGCATAGGGTGGGAGCCAGTGGCCAGTACAAATCATACTAATAATTGTTTGAACAGGTTCTAAGCCCGAGTACGACTACTAGGGAGACGGTTGGGAGGATTAGAGGTCTTGTTCTTGCGCTCAAGTTTGGTAGAGAAGATGGAGCCGACGTCCGTTGCCTTTCTACTTGAAGCTATTCTGAATGCTGTATGCTCTGAGTGATTCCACCAAGTGGCGATGTAATAATGAGTAAACCTTGCTATTTGTACTCCCTTTAAGACAGGTAATCGAATGTATGATTGTGATATTGACTGTTATTTGATAATGTGATGGGATGATCACCTGGGACTATTACGTTATACTTCGAATCTGTGGATTTCCCTTTGAGGAAATAGGGATCGTTTCATTTGGCCACCGAGATTTTTAGCAAGCAAATAAATCTCCAACAGCAGTGCTAGTGGACATATCATTTTCATACATTCTCAATGCGCTCCTGCCAAGCCTGAACAAGACGAAGGCACCTACCCCCTCCAACAACTCGTTGGTTGTAGGGATCAAGCATTGCAGCAAATTGAATACCAAGAATGCCTTGTTTGTATCTTTGTATGCGTTATCTTTGTATTCGGTGTCATCACTACCCTATCTGTTTATCGTTTATCCCACAATACTTTGATAGCTAAGTTGTGGTATAACTAAGATCTCTCATTTATTAATAGTCTTGGTCGCTGCTTTCCCTATGGATAAAATAAATAATGATACATTAGAATACTCCTAGGTGAAGTGTTACAATGGTATTTTGTGTCCTTTTAGAATAATCTACTTGAGCATATGCAATACCAACAACTAACTAAGAATATGAAGATCATCCTATGATAGAAATTAAGGGTGGATCATAGGAAGGGTAGAGAGCATATCTATGGTTAGGATACAAGATAGATCAAGGTTCATACCAAGCTCATTCATTTTGGGACGTTGACCTAGGTAGCAATGGACAGTGATGAGATGGGTGCTGAATTCTTCCAACATGGGGCCCTACGATTTAAGAACTTCACTGAACATGGTGGGATACGAAGGTCAAATAGGCCTATCACCACCTGTTGACTACCATAATCATCCATGATGAAACCCCCAAACATAGGTAACCATAGCCTAGGCACCACATCTACACTATAAGCTTATCTTTGTATTCGGTGTCATCACTACCCTATCTGTTTATCGTTTATCCCACTATACTTTCATAGCTAAGTTGTGGTATAACTAAGATCTCTCATTTATTAATAGTCTTGGTCGCGCTTTCCCATTGGATTAAATAAATAATGATACCTTAGAATACTCCTAGGTGAAGTGTTACAATGGTATTCTGTGTGCTTGTAAAATAGTCAACTTGAGCATATGCAATACCAACAACTAACTAAGAATATGAAGATCGCCCTACAATAGAAATTAAGGGTGGATCATAGGAAGGGTAGAGAGCATATCTATGGTTAGGATACAAGATAGATCAAGGTTCATACCAAGCTCATTCATTTTGGGACGTTGACCTAGGTAGCAATGGACAGTGATGAGATGGGTGCTGAATTCTTCCAACATGGGGCCCTACGATTTAAGAACTTCCCTGAACATGGTGGGATACGAAGGTCAAATAGGTCTATCACCACCTGTTGACTACCATAATCATCCATGATGAAACCCCCAAACATAGGTAACCATAGCCTAGGCACCACATCTACACTATAAGCTTACTACTCTAATCTAGACCTCAAGATAGACTAGAGCACTCGATATAGAGTGGTGCAAGCTAAAATAGTACAAGTATCCACTATTCAGTTACCATAAATTGTCCCGGATGTGCACTTGAGATGAAATTGCATGTCGAGGTACAAGTTGGAGAGAAGCCGACATCCCTGGCTCTCCACCAGACTTCCCCTCTCCCTCTCCCTAGTATCTCCACTACCATTGGATGGGAGACTACATCCAAAGGAACAATACTATAAAGTATGATGGGTGGGGAAATGGGCCCTTCAATCTATGGAAAAGCTCCATGTTGACCCTCGTATCAAACTGACCTCAAGGCAACGTCCCACAGTTGTCCGATATGTGTTTCCTCGCACTTTTTAGAAAATGAAAAAGAGCCAACCTCTGCATCCGCACATAGCCAATTGTTGCAAGTTTTCTGGCTCAGAAGTTGGAAAATAGATTGAAAAATGAGCAAAGTTATATAGAGAAACAAAAGCAAAATCTATTATTGGTTTGCCACTGATTCTTGGCAAAGACATCCAAGGCGACAAACTCCAACACTGTGCTTGCATGTGTCCCATGATTTAGCAGTTTTTCCATAGCGGGGGGCGGGCGACTAGTGGGAGGTCGGCCGAGTTGTCTCTAACATTGTTGGCCCCATCTTGTCCAGGTAACTTGGTCCACTACCCAGGGACTTGGTTGTGACTTGCCTCTGTGCATTTGCACATTTGGTGTCTACTAAGTGGGCCATTTGATCCATGTAACACAGTTTGTGAACCATTTGATCAAATCGATATAGAGGCACGACAACGATTGATCTTCATTGTGTTTCTTTGCATGTGGAAAAGTTCGGGCTGATTTGAGGCCAACTCACGGTCGGCCGGCCCTAGTATATATGGTTGTTCGACTCTCTTCTGGGCTTTTTTTTTGCTATAGCCCCACTTCCTCTCGGCTTTAGCTGTACGAAAATTGAGGTCGGCCGGCCCTAGTATATATGGTTGTTCGACTCTCTTCTGGGCTTTTTTTTTGCTATAGCCCCACTTCCTCTCGGCTTTAGCTGTACGAAAATTGAGCATCATTGTTTTCAAAAAAAAAATGAGCATCATTTGGGTCGGTACAGGGTCAGGTGACTCCCTATAGGTCTGCCAACCTGTGAATTTCGCCAAAGTGACCCATCTTTCTTGTTTGAGACCCCTACATGTTATTACTCTCGAAAACATAGGTGTCTAATTTAAAGCAACATATATGTATGGGATATGTTATGATCATTCTTTATTCTGAGATGGTTTGACAGACGGGTTTGATCGTGTAATGTCGGTTAACAATCATTGCCATGTGTGGCAACCGTGCGGTGATAGTTGAGTTCCATCCCTGCCGATTACCAACTCCCGAATCCAATTCCTGTAGTGATACCGGTTTTAGTAGTGATCTGCGGACCTGTGTACTAGTCAGTGTGACAATTGATGAGTGCTGACAAACATAGAGGGTGGTGGAATATATAGGACCCTTAGTTACGAGACACTTACTGGTGCAAAAATATCATAACAGAAATTGGGTCTAATAGTCTTTCAGGTTACTTTTGACTTAAACTAGATTTATGTCCATGCGATGTAATGGGAAAAAAAAATTAAGACAATGCATGCTAAATGAAATTTGCATATTTTTTATACTATTGTACCCTAATAAAAAATGATGTGTTTGAGTTTGATCATTGTAATGACATTATATTTATATCCCATCATCATAGGATTGATTGGGTCAGCTGGGCCTAATCAGGTTCCCTTTGGGTTGAGCATGATTGCGCACCCCTTGACATTTAGTCCCTTATAATTTTTTCTCTTTTTTTAATATCTAGAAAATATTTTCATTTCTTAGTGTTAGTACGTGTGTGTGTATATGATATCGAACCATTCACTTATATTATATATAAGTATTAACGAAAAATTGGTCAGCAATTTTTGCACTGATTTTGTACTAGACAGCCATTTTTCTGTACACGGCGTAAAAATCAATTTGTACATTCATGCCTTTTTCCATTGCATTACTGTTCGTAAGAATTGATTATGGAGACTTATTAGCATCTCATAGCACGTGGTTCACTACATCCCACTACGCCAGATTCTTACACCCGGAACGGGGGCATTTTTACCGTAGGGGCGGCTGGGGTTGGGGCGCCCCTACAGTGGGCGTCCTCGGGCCCCAGCAGCCCAGCCGCCCCTACAGATGGCACTGTAGGGGCGGCTGGTAACCTGAGCCGCCCCTACAGTTGGGGCTGATCTGTAGGGGCGGCTCAATCACTAGCCGCCCCTACAGTGCCACTTGTCTTTTTTCAAATTTCAAAATTTGAAAGGTTCAAATTTAGTCAAATGACAAGATAACCAAAATAAAAGTTGTAGATCTTGATGCGTTGAACAACTTTTGTATTCATCACTTTTACATATGAAATCATTTAGGGTTTGAAAATTTGGTTTGAACTTATCAAATTTTAAATTTTAAAATGTGTAAAACATTGTCACATCCAAGTTTGATCAAACTTAAATGCTGAAGCATGATTTTAGAAATTTTTAGGAAAAGAGACCATCACATTTGGAGTTAGTATGAGGGAGAACAACTGGTTACAAAGTTTACCCACAGATTAAAAAGAGAAATCACACTGTTCTAGATGATCCTTAAATGATCATAGTGAACAGTGTGATTTCTTTTTTTAATCTGTGGGTCAGCTTTGTAACTAGTTTTCGTTCCTCATACTAACTCCAAATCTGATGATTTTTTTCCTAAAATTTTCTAAAATCATTCTCTATCAATTTATTTTGTTGGTTTTGTCAATATATACATATGAAAAGTTTGAGCAATTTAAATTTTGAATTTCAAAAAAATGCAACTTCAGACAAGATTTTGGTTCCCCAAATGATTTCAGCTAAAAACGTGATAAATACCAAAGTTGAATAACTCATCAAGATCTACAACTTTTGTATTGGTCATTTCTTCATATGACAAAGTGGTAACGACATTGTTCATAAATGTGACACATCTCTCATAAGGTTTTATAGACTATATGAGACATATGTAAGATTAGTGAACACTGTGTGCTAAGAATTTGTCAAATGAAGAAATGACCAAAATAAAAGTTGTATATATTCATGAGTTGAACAACTTTGGTATTCATCGCTTTTTATGTTGAAATCAATTTGGGTCTCAAATTTTGGTTCGAACTTATCATTTTTCAAAATTTCCAATTTGAAAGGTTCAAATTTTGTCAAATGACAAGATGACTAAAATAAAAGTTGTAGATATTAATGAGTTGAACAACTTTGGTATTCATCACTTTTTATGTTGAAATCATTTTGGGTCTCAAATTTTGGTTTGAACTTATCATTTTTTAACATTTCAAATTTGAAAGGTTCAAATTTTGTCAAATGACAAGATGACCAAAATAAAAGTTGTAGATCTTGATGAGTTGAACAACTTTTGTATTCATCACTTTTACATATGAAATCATTTAGGGTTTGAAAATTTGGTTTGAACTTGTCAAATTTCAAATTTCAAATTTTAAAATGTGTAAAACATTGTCACATCCAAGTTTAATCAAACTTAAATGCTGAAGCATGATTTTAGAAATTTTTAGGAAAAAAAACCATCACATTTGGAGTTAGTATGAGGGAGAACAACTAGTTACAAAGTTTACCCACATATTAAAAAGAGAAATCACACTATTCTAGATGATCCTTACATGATCATAGTGAACAGTGTGATTTCTTTTTTTAATCTGTGGGTCAACTTTGTAACTAGTTTTTCTTCCTCATACTAACTCCAAATCTGATGATTTTTTTCCTAAAATTTTCTAAAATCATTCTCTATCAATTTATTTTGTTGGTTTTGTCAATATATACATATGAAAAGTTTGAGCAATTTAAATTTTGAATTTCAAAAAAAATGCAACTTCAGACAAGATTTTGGTTCCCCAAATGATTTCAGCTGAAAAAGTGATAAATACCAAAGTTGAATAACTCATCAAGATCTACAACTTTTGTATTGGTCATTTCTTCATATGACAAAGTGGTAACGACATTGTTCACAAATGTGACACATCTCTCGTAAGGTTTTATAAACTATATGAGACATATGTAAGATTAGTGAACAATGTGTGCTAAGAATTTGTCAAATGAAGAAATGACCAAAATAAAAGTTGTAGATATTCATGAGTTGAACAACTTTGGTATTCATCGCTTTTTATGTTGAAATCAATTTGGGTCTCAAATTTTGGTTCGAACTTGTCGTTTTTCAAAATTTCCAATTTGAAAGGTTCAAATTTTGTCAAATAACAAGATGACTAAAATAAAAGTTGTAGATATTAATGAGTTGAACAACTTTGGTATTCATCACTTTTTATGTTGAAATCATTTTGGGTCTCAAATTTTGGTTCGAACTTGTCATTTTTTAAAATTACAAATTTGAAAGGTTCAAATTTTGTCAAATGACAAGATGACCAAAATCAAAGTTGTAGATCTTCATGACTTCTACAACTTTGATGTTTATCAAATTTTCATTTGAGATCATTTGGTATCTCAAAATTATTTTAGTAGTTTTGATTTTAATTTTTTAAAATTTAAAAAAAAATTCCCAAATTATTTCGACCGTTCGATCTCCACAACCGACGACACAGATCTCTTGGATCGGATTCTACCGGAAGCTGATTCTCCTGCTTCGCCTTACCTTATCCGGCTTCTGCTCAGCTTCTTTCTTGCTTCTCCCGCTTCTCGTCAGAATCCACCCAAACAAATATATACTCAGCTTCGTCTTCTCTTCACGAAGCTTCTCTTCCCCTCCTCTCTCTCGTGTTCGCTCTCCCTCTCCAATGCAGGCAGGGGGCCACGGCGGGCGCGAGCGTCCGCACCGGCGACTGGCACGACGACGGCGGCCACCATCCTCCTCCTCCGTAGCCCTCCCTCGCTGTGAGGCGGCCCCCTCCTCCTCCCACATCCTGCACACGCAGCTCATCAATGCTAGGTTCATCCACCGCCATTCCACCGTCTCCCTAACCCCAACTGCCGCCCCCGCTCCATCCACCGCCGTTCCCCAGGCCGCGACGGTGGCTAGGGTTTGGGAGCGCTCGCCTACGGCCGACTGCCCCGTCTCGGACCTCAACCTCGACCTCGACCTCCATCCTTGTCGGGCCGGCTAGGGTTTGGGAGCGCTCCTCGGCGCGGCCCGTCCGTCTACTCCCCCGATGCGTGGCTAGGGTTCGTCGTGCGGCTGCCCCCGCCCCATCCTCACCATCCTCTCCGACCTCAACGCCATCTCTCTAGGGTTACCACTCCGTTTCGCCCCATTCACCGCGTATATATCCCCATCCCCGCCGTCTCCCTTCTCAGTTGCTCACCATTCGCTCAACTCCGGCAGCAGGTGCTCATCCCCTCTATTCATCTTTTTTCCTTTTTCCGGTGTTTGTCATTGATTCAAGCCGGCCTAATCCCCTCCCTCTGTGGTTGCTTTCCAGGCGCTATGGATCTGAGTTCTTGAACAAGCAAGTGAATCTGGTTCTCCCCATCGCCCCTCCCTCTATTGTGTTCATCTTGTAACCCTAGGTTCTTGGGGAATAGGTCGATCCCTAATTATTTCGTCTCATACTTGATGCAGGCACAACAGATCTATCATCCCTTGTTTGTTCATCTACTTTTGATTGTGGTGCTATCACCACATCTGTTCGGTATAAGCAATCCTCCTCTTTTGAACCCTCCCCTCCTCCCTATTCTGATTATTGCAGTAGTACTTGATGGATGATGTCGGTGCTATCTAGATCTGTCAATGAAATATATTTCTGAGCTCATGTCTAAGTCAATGATGTTGCTATTTTTGCTCTGAGCATTTGTCCAATGCCAATGATAATTTGTCCATGCTTTTTATGATTTCTTTCAGTAAATCTAAGCACTGTCTAATGCCAAAGATTTTTGTCTATGCCTTGGATGTTTATTTTCAGTTAATCTGAGCACTTGTTCAATGTCAATTATGTCTTTCATATAGTACTAAAGATTGAACAGTAAGCATTGGTTGTTGTTTACCTTGTCCAGGAAATAAAACACACCCTTATTTTCATAGCTTTGTTATGTTGTTGTGCTCATTGCACCTGTGTTGCTTTGGTAGATGGCTTTGGAGGACCAGCGATGACTGTTGATTGCTCAGGCCACTGCTCTTATCACTGCTATGTATGCACTCTTGTTTAGTAGGCTTAGAATGCAACATGATTCAAGGCCTCATATCACTTACGGTCCTTTGAGAATCATGGATGAGGAAAGGCAAAAAAAACTTGGATTTAATTTACAACTGCAATGATATAGAGTGTGTCAACATGCTTCGTATGAGAAGAGCACCTTTTTTAAGTTGTGCCAACTGCTTAGAGAAAGGAACTTGCTCATAGATGCTACCTTCCTTGCTGATGCACTAGAGAGGGAGGATGGGTTAAGGGTTGCACCAGGTAATCAACTACAATGGCTAACTACATAAAATCTACAAATGTATAACACTGAGGCATTGGACTTACGCTATGATGATTTTCATGTGAAAGCAACTGCTACTATTCCAATAATGTTGAACTATGTTTTTCATGTGAATTGAGGCAATGAACAATGTGCAATGATGATTTATTTTTTATGCTACACTTGACTTGAGGCTTTGGACTTATGCTATGATGATTTTTTATGATACTACACTTGAACTGAGGCATTGGACAAATGCAATGATGATTTTTTGTGATTCTACATTTGACCTAAGGCTTTGGACATGAGCAATGATGATTATTTGTTTATGTGATACTTTAACTGAGGCTGGAGGCATGTGCAATGATGTTTATTTATTATTGGCTTAATTTACCTAAGGCTGTAGGCATGTGCTATGATGTTTATTTGTTACTGTCTTAATTTACCTGAGGCTACAGGCATGTACTATGATGTTTATTTGTTACTCTCTTAATTTACCTGAGGTTAGAGACATGTGCAATGATGTTTATTTGATCTTATTACAATCTGAGTGGGGTGTGCCAACTAAACTAGGAGATGGCTGAGGAGATGAATGTTGACATGCTTGCACCTGATGAGCTTGTGTTCCCTGGGATTGGTGCTCCTACTAGGTTTGCTGCTGTTGGGGCAGGTTTGCCTGCTGGGGCTGTGATGTTATTTGTTCAACCAAGGTTGAGGATTCCCACCTAGAGCTGTATGGGGCTGTGATGTTCATGCTTGGATTTGCCTGATGAGGCCACCTTCTTGACAACAAGCCCCAGGGTACTGCTTTTGTGAACATTAATGCAGATCATCATGTGCTGTGGCTGAGAACCTTCTTGGCCAAGCACTATTACAACTGAGCTGCTTGCTGGTCCGTTGGTTGATCCATCTTTTGTGTAGTGCCTGCCCTCTCCTGGTGGTATTTTATATGCATGGTTTGGTGCAGTGGCTGCTCTCTCCTAGTGGATGCATCTGGTCTTCTCTAGTGGCTTCTTTTGTGCATAACTCACTCCTGCTGGGCTTAGTTGTGCAGTTGGCTTACCCATCTCTGTGCAGTTGACATGTTCCTGCATTCTTTTGTGCAGTTAACATGCTACCCTCTACTAACTATGGCTAACTGTGGCTTGTAGTTAGTGACTATATGCCACTACACCCTTGCATTCTTCTTTGGATCAACCTACCTGATACTAGTGTGTGTATTTGCCTTGGCAGTTTGATCATGTGACCCAGCCATTCATTTGAACATCTTATTGTTAACTCTTCTAAGCATATTACCTGCATTCTTCTGAGGACATGTCTGTTGCCTGTGATGTATTTTTCATATAACTGAGCACATGTCTGTTGCCTGTGATGTGTTTTTCATGTAACTGAGCACATGTCTGTTGCCTGTGATGTGTTTTTCATAGAACTGAGCGCATGCCTCTTTGCCAATGATGCTTACACATGCCTCCTGGTGGTATTTTTGTTACTACACTTTATTTTTTGTTACTACACTTTACTTTTTCTGTAGCTATGGCATGGATATGTTGTTCATCGTAGGAAGGAACCTGGTGTGTACTCTAGCTGGGACAAAGCACATGCTCAAGTCGATGGCTTCCAAGGGTAATTGCTACAAAAAAATCAACTCAAGAGAGGAAGCTTTTCAAGCATTCTATGGCCAAGGATAACATGTGAATCCACCTCAGCTCGAACCTGCTGGACATGATCAGTTTCCTCTGCGGCACAATTCATTGGAAGTTAAAGATGTAATAATCGTAGTTCACTTTCATCCCCTCTTATCTTCTTTACTACCGATAATGATGTACTTTTGTGAATTATGACTTGTGATGATGTTCTAAATAATGGTCTTGTGTTTGTGGATGTATATATGTATATTTGTGGCGGTCAGATTCGAATTTGAATTATATATATGTGGTCAGATTTGAATTTGAATTATTTTTTTTTTTGCTGAAAAATCCACTATAGGGGCGGTTCTTGATTGAACCGCCCTTACAAATACACACAGTAGGGACGGCTGATGATACAGCCGCCCTTACAGAAGTCCACTACAGGGGCGGCTGATATTACCAGCCACCCCTACACAGGGCACTATAGGGGCGGCTGAAAACACCAGCCGCCCCTACAGAGGGCACTGCAGGGGTGGTCAAGAAACCGTCCTGACAGAGGCACCCTCTGTAGGAACACCCTGGGAATGGCGGCTAGCGCAGCCGCCCCTACAGAAGCTCTAGAGCCGATCCCTACAGTTAACTTAGTAGTGTCCTAATAGATTTTCTATCCTACAAAATGCCATGTAATATAAATCAGTACTTCAATTCTATTTTTGGGTTTTCTTTAGCTTCTTCCGGGACTCATATTTGACATTCGGTTCTCCCTATCCGGCCGTTCCTTATTTTTCTTATTTAATAATGTCAACATTTTCTTGTGCTCTCCATAGTACAGGAGTCTCTGCATTCTAAAGTAAACAATGTTGTCTCAACACGCGCATTCTAAAAATTTTGTCCACTAACATGTGCAAATGAAACACCATCTTACAGAAAATCCAACATTAATTTAATTGATATATGTTTCGCATAAAATTAAAATTACATATAAATTCTTACTTTTTATAATACTAGTAAAAATGTCCATATATTATGCACCAGAATATACAGTTTGTTGCATGATCACATGGACAATTGAGGCCCAAAAATTGTATTCAGTGATCGACCGCATCATATCTTCCAATATGTCTAATCGGACCCTTACGTTTCATCACAGGCGAACACTGTTATAACTCGAATGAATATAGATCATGAGTTCAGACTATCTGATAAGGAGGGGCATCAGAGTATATTGTAAAAAGGTGAAAAGAAGAAAGTTGAGAGAATGACTTTTATATTAAGGATAGGTTGTACTAATAATATCTCAAAAAAGTTTTTTTAAATACGTAATCAAGATTATGCTAGTATCCAGCAGGACGAGACTACACCTACAAATAGCTAGTCAGCCGTACGTGCCCATAGGGCACCAAATTAAAAGAGTAATCAGGTTTCACCAAATTAACTGTTGCGACAGCGCTAGTTTGAGGACCTTTCATCAGCAGACAGCTGACAGACAAGACATAAGATACAATAAGATGTGCAAGTTGACCAATTTGCGACTGCTAATCCGTAGGATGTGATGATGCAGGACAAGAGACCAGCAGGACCAGCTATAGAAATTTGTATAGAAATTATGATGTGACAGTGCCGGCCTAAAGAAGCGTGAGTTGGCAGTCCATGGTCCTGTACCGGACAAGGAGTGATCTCTTCGGCTTGGGGAAATTAACAATGATCAGTATCAGTAGTATCTCACTGCAAGTCTCTGCAACGATTGTACTAGCATTAGTTTACTGTGATAGCACAGGAGTAATTTATTGTCATATATGCCTCGAATAGTGCTGCTAGCTAGCTCTATATATGTACCATATTACACATCATTACTCACTGATTCGGTAAAACTTTAGCAAGTACGGAGTACATAGTAACCATGGTAAGAAGTGATGTTTCTGGAAACTACACACTCTCTCCATTATAAATTATAAGTCATTTCAGCTTTCTTGCACAGTTAAAGCATCCTTTTGTTTGACCAGTTTTATGTTATAAAAGAATTAACATTTATGATACCAAATAAGTATCATTAGATTCTTTATTAATTATATTTTTTATAATATACCTATTAGATGTCATAAATCTTTGTAATCATCTCTATAATTTTAGTCAAACTTAAGATATTTTGACTCTCCGAAAAAATTGAATGATTTATAATTTGCAATGGAGGGAGTAGATTATATTGAGACCCAAATTGACTAAAGATGAATCAACCAATTTTCTCATGTTTCTTTTACAGCCTGTTCGCTGGTTGATTTCTGGGCTGATAAACCCGACTGGTGTTGGTTTGTTGTGAGAGGAAAATATTGTATCATGGCTGATAAGCCTTGGCTGAAACCTAATATGATGTTTGCATTTCTCATGGGGATAGATAGATAGATAGATAGATAGATAGATAGATAGATAGATAGATAGACAAGTATCAATAACAAATGAAATAAAATAAGATTATTTGTAGACATGCAAATCGGAGCAAGCAGCAGCATAACGTCGTCGACGACAAAGAGACGGATATCCCTCACACTGTTTGTTGGACAAAATGTCTGTCCAACCATGTATGATGCTGAGGCACTGCACTAAATCTCTATAACTACAATATACGGATTGTCAATGTCTACTCGGTAGGACCAAAATCTTCTTGCAATCCATGACTACCCGATGTAGAAAAGGAAATTCCCCCAACCCCAGCATGGCTGCTCTGCCCGACTCTATCCTGCGCTCCTCCCTCATAGGTTCCTTCGGGTCTTTCCATGCATGGATGCATGCACGTGCACCCTGCTCCAACATGTAGCCGCAATATTCTTATCTTTTCGGCAAATCCAAAAAGCACAGATCACGAAAAAAATCAACAATAAGGGAAATGTTAACGTCCACCGGCAGGACGTTGTTGTGCCCGATTGCATGCACCCCAGCATGGTCATTCTAATAAACATCCTGTTAGTTGCTGACAATTTTCTGAGAATGTTTATGAAACTAGAATAGTCTCCCTTTGCATGATCGGTTATCGAGACCATAATGTTTATAATTACATTTTTCATTATACCATGGTCAACTACTCAACTGGAAGCTAAATGTGCTCTTTTTCTTTTTCTTTCTATCTCTGCAACATGACAATGCTTTAGATTTAGTGCATTTTGGATAGTTCAGAGTGAGCTCATTTGTTTGAACAAGAACATATGTCGTGCTGTTTGGGTAATTTATAGTGAGTTTGTTTGGTTTTAGTCCATCTATTTTGGTTGGAATTTTGAGCTTTATGTACTGCCTGATGATCGCCAATTCAGTCCTCATCCTGCCATGCAAACCACATTTCATTTCTTTTACCCACAAAATTTGCTCGTACATAGGTATTGGGCATGAAAAAACTAAGTGGAACAAAACTTTTTTTCTGAACACCTGTTGCTATTTACTTGCAACTTCATAGAGTTGCCTTGATGATATGCAAATACGGGTCGCTCGTGTCATCTTAATAGGTCCGTTGGGACAGCAGCCACAAACAACACCTAATGATCGAAGCACGATAGGAAACTGGTTGTTGAGGCCTCCCCTTAGGGAAAGGCTCCGATGACTGTAATAAGTCTTCTCTGCTGAAATTGATTTTAATCCAAACTTGTGATCACTGGCAAATTGGTAGTTGTTAATATAACTCATCTGCCCCGGCTATTGCAACCACCTCTAAAACACAAAAGATTCAGCCATGTTTTTCTATGGTTGGGGATGGGTAGGTTTGAAATCTATGGTGTTGTTTAGATCCTCATTTTTTTGTCAACTTTTTCAGGTACTAAAGTTACTTTGTTTCGAAGACAAGGAAGTTCAATTCTCTGCCCCTAGCCCTCCTAAACCTAAGAAGAAAGCGACAAATGATATATTCACAAAGAATATCGTATATAAAGAGGTTCTAACTCCATAAAAGAGGTAATGCATCACATGTTGATACATATTTTTTTAGATATCAAATGGTACTTTAACTTTAAAAATTAACAAACAACTTATATGCAGGATACTTCTAACTACAGCTTCAGTCATCTGCATACTTCAGCTGTAAGAAGTCAGACGCCGCATCTTGGACTAGAAAATCTTCTAGATCATCATTGATTGGTGACCAACTGCAGCTTGGTATTCGTGCAAAGCACGTTCTCTTAGTCGAACTATTGAGATATTAGATTCTTAATTATAGAATAGATTCTAAAACATGTATTGTGAAACACAAACTTGTTATGATTATCTTTCCGTAGCACTTGATTACTAAAGAAGTGCAAGCTTATCTTTCGCGCATCGTAGGCATGAAGTGATGCGACAATTGAAGTTGTTGTTTCAGTTTTGCATTCAAATTTAGAGTTATATTTTAACTATCTATCTTTCGTGAAGACATATGTAATATTGATTAGAACATTATGATTACGGTATCTATTTTAGATAATAGTATAACGCACGCTCATACATATGTTATCGTGGTATTATGTGTTCCCGTTGCAGCGGACGGTCATTTACCTTTAAAAAAAAACCCTGGCGGCCGGGCGGGAATCTTTTGCTCTCCCGGCCCTGATGCATGGTCGATCTCAGTCCGGTGGAAATGGAATCTTTCGCATCGCGAGCGCTAAACAATGCGGATGTCTGACAGACAAGGCACGTTTCTTGCGGCCGTACAGACGTAGTGGACTAGCAATGCACGCCGGACAACGAACGCGGCCGGCAGGCAGGCAGGACTCTCGCCCCTACTAGTAGTAGTAGCTTATTACGGCCTCCACCGTACCCCCATGTGCATGTCGTCGTCAATCATGCTAGCTACCTCATGCATGCATGCACACGTCCCGCGCTACAACTCACAAGATGTAGTACGTTGTTCCCACATGCACTTTTGCCTGCAGTCGTCCTCGCTCCCTCCGATCCTGTGCCACAGCAGCAAGCAACAAATCTTACTAGCTTTAGTGCCCAACAGAGTTCAAGATCGTCGTCCAAGCATCACATCAGGCACAGTAGGAGGAAGAAATGGTCACAGCATGCATGCATGCATGCAGATATCATCAGCAATCCAGCTGCACTACCAAGTGATGAAGTGTACCACCATCATGCATGCTCCATGCATGGTGGTGCCCAGAATCCCAGTCCAAAGAAAGCGAGAAACTGTAACAAGTTTAACGTTTTGCACAGTGTACCTCATGCATGCTCTGAAGCTCATGACATTATACCTCTGGTGAGAAAAAAGAGAGACAAGTACAACAGCAATACAGTATATAGGAGGGGGAGGAGGATGAGGAGGAGGTGAGGCCGGGCAGAATCTGGATCCCATGTCACGGTCACATACACAGCCTGTAACACGCACGCACGCACGCAACTTCCTGCACGTGTTTGCAGCCATGACACAGGGGTAATTAAGGTGCCCAAACACACACACACGCACGATCACTAGTACACTACACGGTAAAATCAGAAGAAGATGAAAAAATACAGCAGTAAAATTAAACACACACCTTGTCGTCGTTGATCATCAATCACTTCTCCCTGTATTGTCCATCTGATCTCAGCAGTCAATGCAATTTACATCATCGTCACCTTCCCTTGAGAGGCGCCGCCGCCGAACCCTTCCATTCCGCCGTCCTCATGGCCGCCGTGCAAACTACCGGCGGCGGTTGTGCTCATGAGCAGCTGCTTGATCTCCTCGTAGTTGTACTCCACCGGCACCTGCTGATGGGCCTGCTGGTGAGCATCTTGCAGCTGATGAAGAAGCAGCCTGCTGTCATGCTCCATGCTACTGCCGCCATTGTTGTAGCCGAATAAGTAGCCGTCGAAGCTCAGCTCCTTGCCATGGCCATGGCCGCCGAACTGCGGCGGCTGCTGGCTGTGCGCGCCGCCGTCCGACGAGCTGCAGCTCTGCTGGTCGCTGCCGAACACGATCATGCTGCCGCTCTCCTCCTTCACCACTTGCTGCAGGTGGTGCTGAAACTGCTGCTGCTGCTGCGCGTGCAGCAGTGACGACGGGGCGTTTGTTGGGATGCCAAGGCCTGCACCGGTGCTTAGCATGTAGTCCTGGGGCGTCTGCGGCAGTGCTAGTGCGGGGATGATGGGGTCGTGGTGGAGGGCTCCGCCGGCGCCTGAGAAGAAGCTGTTGTAGGTGGCCTGGGGTAAGGAGGGTGACGACGTGTGCTGGAGCATCAGGTTGAGGCCGGGCGAGTGGTGGTGGTGCTGCCGCGGCGCGCGGTGAGGGTGTGGGGCGGCGGTGGAGCCGAGGAGCTTCTTCTTCAGCTTGGTGTTCCAGTAGTTCTTGATGTCGTTGTCGGTGCGCCCGGGCAGCTGCGACGCAATGATCGACCACCTGAGATAGATTTGTAACAGGCAGCTGATGAATTGATCATGCACATTCTCGATTCTTTTTTTTTTTTTGGTTTCGTTGTTCCCTTGTGCTAGCTTTGCTCATGCTACCTAGCTAGCTCAAAATAGAGAGTTTGTGTGTAATATACAACGAGAAAAAGGTAGCTAGATCATCTTCAAGAAGAATGAAAGTTAAATCTAGCTTCCTTCCGAAGTCTGAACAGGTTAATTAGCTAGTAATTTTGCATATGTTTCTACATTGAGATACTTGGATGTAAGCAGAAAGGATCATTAATGTGTGTGGACTTTTGGGTCATAGTAATGGTAAAGGAAGGAGTTAGTCCAGAACAGATAGGACCATATATCCAGTTCTTTTCACCCACCTGCTTCCTATACTTGCATACATGCTGCAGATGACCCTGTCTTCGTTCTCAGTGAACTCCCCATGTTTAATGTTAGGCCTCAGGTAGTTTAACCATCTAAGCCTACAGCTCTTGCCACATCTCCTTAATCCTACAATCACAATAACAAAATCCATTACAAATTAAACTTGGAGTAGTCCAAGTTGAAATTTCTTGAAATTTATTGTTTGATGAACACAGGCAAGATGATAGAAAGTAGCATGCAATTATGGGAATGATACGAAATTATCACATGGAAACTTGTATGACAAGCCTTCTTCGGTTAGGAACCTGGGACTTTGACTTGCCAGTTGCTACTACAATTAAGAGTCCTGCTATAGTCGCATGATACCTAACTGCAAGACTAGCTAGGGACATCACTGGTCCTAAAAACATAAAGAGTGCAACGATCCTTGTCGGAATACTCCACATCCAAGGAAATGGTCAGTCAAAAACTGAAAGACGAAGATCGACATAACCGAAAATACACTAGGGCTTATTTCTATTTTTATTTAAAATGAGATATACTCCAATTCCATTGAACAACGGAAATCATCACAGAGTTTATTTTGGGTAGGGTGAAAGAGGTGAGCCATATTAGCATAGCGAGATTGTAAATAGAGGACAAAGAGCGCCTGTCTCGGACCCAAACACTTACACCCACATGATCCAAGGGCTCATGTCTCTAAATCATCAGGAGACCGGGAAAGATACAAATCAATTACTGGTACATGCATAGCAAACACATGTTTAATCCTAGAGGGTACGCAGAAGGAAGTTATGATGATCCTGACTAAAAGGGCATCCAAATTCGAAAATAGTGAAGCAAGTAAATCTTGAAGATTAATAGAATGCTAGAGGAGGGGCGGGGAAGAGGGAGAAAATCTTTTGCTCTGATAGCATTGTTGTAATAAATTCATGAGAGAAAGCATATATATGTTTTCCTTCTCTCTTGTTTTTCTTCGAAACAAGATGTCTCAGAACACTCCTAATAAAGAGTGATCCCAAACAGATCAAAGGAAAAGAACATAAAAAAGGAAAACAAATTGGAAAAACAGGACATCGATCAGCAATTCAGCATCAAGAATCTAGACTGTTTAGATTCAGACTCAACTGATAACAGCATGAAATCCCCAAATTGAACAAGCTGCATCTATGTATATGTAGCTTGACAAATCATGTATATATAGTACCTGCTTTTTGAGGAAGAGCGATCCAATTCCCACCGGTGCCGTGCTTCTCCATGAACTCCTTGAGCTTGGCATCCTCCTGTGAAGACCATGGCCCTTTCTTCACATTGTTCTTGTCGCAGCACGGAGCCCTCCCCATGAGGTTGCAGCAAAGCGATGTGCCCGGAGACGAAGCTGAAAGCAACACCTAGCTACCAAATCCCACTGCTCCTAACCTTTTTTGCTAATTTTCTAGCTGCCTGCCCAGGCAGCTTGCTCTGTGCTATCTAGCTAGATGACATAGCAAGGAACACTGCCCTTTGTTGAGAGGCACAGAAAGCAAGAAGCCAGAGAAAGAGGAGACAGCACAAGGCAACAAAGAGCGCACAAAAAATATATAAGACTGATGAGAGAGACAGTTAGGCTGATGAGCTGCAGAGAGAGAGAGAGAGAGGGGGGGGGGGGGGGGGGGGGGGGGGGGGGGGGGGCGGGTAAGAAGTCAATGTGTGGGATAGTATATAGTATATGTGTTTGGTTGCAATCACTCTGCTTGATGGTTAGCACCAGAGGGAAAAAGGTTGTCTAGTTTGATTATAGGAGAGCCTAGCCTTGCCTTACCCCACGACAGCCCTGTCTTTTCTGTAAACAAAGTACACTTGCACATGGAATCGCCCAAGGCGCGTGTTTGTTTGCAGGTAGCCTGGCACCGGATGGCATCAGGCCGTATAGTGAATCACTGAAGTATGTATACGATCGTGTTTCGAGTAAGCACCGACGATAAAATTTGTATATTACGCATCTAACTCGGATGGTGCGCTAAGAAGACATAAGGTTTATACTAGTTCGGGCATAATATCTCTACGTCTAGTTCGTGGTTGTTGCTCGCGTTATTAGCACTGAAAGTTCGTAGTAGGGGTTACAAACAGTCGAGAGAGGGACATGTTCCAAGTCTCTAGTGGTGTGTTGTGATGAATTCCGATTGGTTCGGATGTGTTCGGATCGAGTGTTTGTTGTGCGATGGACCGTCTTTTTGATGCCCCTTAGTGGAGTGCCCTGCCTCCCCTTTTATAGGTCAAGAGAAAGCATGGGTTACAACGGGAGAAAAGAGAAGAACGAGAGGGAGAGAAAGTCCTTCAGGGGCGCCGGACCTTTCCTTTCCTTTATGCGGGCCCCGCTGACACGGCCGGTGGTGACAGGGACAGCCCCACGTCGAGCGCATGTCTGCCTGATGATGCCATGCCCTGGTGTTGTCAGCGGGTCGTGACGTTCTATCTCGCCCCGATGGGCGACGCGACGACCCAGCGTGCTGATCAGCGACCATATAGGGAGTAGGCAGCACAGTGACCACGCGTCCGTCATTGTGGGCGATGTGAGTCCCCTGGAATGACATGTCGTGTTGAGACATGACTGTTCCCTGCACGATGCCAGAAGTTTATCCTTGGGTTCTACTTTCTGGCCTGTAGTGGTTGGCGGCGACCTGAGATTCCATCAGGAGACGTGCCCGAGTGATCGGGCGAGGCGAAGCCAGCCCTCAGATATTAGGCGAGGTGGAGCCAGCCCTCAGACATCGGGTGAGGCAGAGCCAGCCTACAGACGTCGGGCGAGGCGAAGTCTGCCCTCAGATGTCGGGCGCGGAGCCTGTTCTCAGACATCGAGCGAGGCGGAGTCCGCCTTCAGATGTCGAGCGAGGCGGAGCCTGCCCTCAGACGTCGGGTGAGGCTAAGCCAACCCTCAGACATCGAGCGAGGCGGAGCCTGCCCTTAGACGTCGGATGAGGCAGAGCCCAACCCTCGAGGGTCGGGCAAGATGGAGCCCGCGGCCTCAGTATCCACCGAGGCGGAGACCACCCTCGGGGGTTGAACGAGGCAGAGCCCTTGGCCTCAGTGGTCGAACAAGGCGAAGCCCAGCAAGAGGTGTAGTCGCACTCTTGACCGCTCGAATGGATCAACGTTGATGGTTATTAGCTCCTCCTCTTCGGGTACCCTAGTATTGGTCCCCGACAGTAGCCTCCAAGCCCCCGGGCGATTCGGGTAGAATCACCTGGGGGATTTTTTGACTTACCGGTGGGTGCGCGTGAGCACACCCAGTGGGTGTAGCCCCCGAGCCTGTGGAGGAGTAGAATACTCCTTCGAAGGTTTTTCCTAAAGGGATGGCTCTAAGGGCCCTGGCCTTCTTTTGTCACCCACGGCATGGACGGAGATTCCTTCTTGCCGAGGTCGGACCCTTTGTGGGTATGGCTATGATATTTGGTGGTTCGTTAGCTGGATAGTTTGATTGGGGTCCCGGCATCCCATTCGCGGGGATCTGGCTAGGGTCAGCCTGGCTGAGCTTCAATCATGGGCTGAGATGCCCATGGCGCTCGTGTGCCTGTGTACTGGCCGCTTACGGGCCCATCCCTTTCCATCCCTTATCTTAAGGCTGTCTGGAGCGGCTGTCGAACCCGTCGACGGGCCAACCTTCGAACTCCTAGGCCTAGCCAGGCCATAGAGGTGTTTTTTGATCTATATTCCTTTTATTTGTGACGAGTCGTGGCTCACCCAGAGAGGCAAAATGTCCGATAAGTTTCCTGAGGGAAAGGATAGGGATTACGTGCGCATATCCTGCAGTGTGACGTTGTGGCAGATCGTAGTAGGCATAGAGATCTAGGCAGATGGTTGGGTTCCTCGCATCCGTCGCCCCAATAAAACCAAAAGGGTCCGCCCCTTGGGTTTCATACCTTGCCTTCTTGCCTTTGCATCTGCAACCGCTGCCGCCATTCGCCTAGGCTTCCTACATCCATGTCCATGCCATCGTTGAGCTCATATCCACCCACCCCCATCTTCCAATGGATCCGTGGTGCCGCTCTAACATCACCTTCCAGCGTATGGAGGGCCTTGTCCATCGTGGCCTTCTCCGTGCGTGGACCTCGGGCGAGGAGTGGTTGTTGCCCAGTGAGGAGGAGATGCCATCACCGCCCGATGGCTATGTGGTGTCTTTCACGCACTTCCATGAGCGCAGATTTGCTACCCCTGCTCACAGATTTCTTCTGGGGATACTGCACTACTACAAGATCAAGTTGTAGCACCTCAATCCCAATGGGATCCAGCACATGATAGCGCTCGTCGCCCTGTGTGAGGGATTCCTGGGGATCAGTCCCCACTTCGATCTATGGTGGCACTTCTTCGCCATAACCCTCTAGAAGAAGTGGGAGAAGGGAGGCAGGCAGGAGCTGCATACGCCGATGGGATGCGCCGGCATCCACCTCCAAAACAACTGGGTTGGTGAGTACCCATCAATGCGGCTCTCGACCTCTAATAAAGGGTGGCATTCACAGTGGTTCTATCTCAAGAACGACGCCGATGCCCCCTTGCCAGAATTTACCAAACGCCTAATCGAGGAGGCCCCAGAATCATGGAGGAAGTGGGCTGTCCAGAGAAGGACAAAAAGAAGATTTGGGACCACCTTGCCACCATCCGCATCCTAAAGGAGAGCGGCTTGAAGGGGTCAGGCATTATCAAGGCCTACCACGTGAGGAGGGTGGCGCCGTTGAAGAGGCGGGCGCTTCCACTGTATGCGATGGCGCCTGAGGCATCATTCGCTGGGACGGCGCTCACCGAGGGAGCGCTCTCCCCCTCCAAAGTCGTGTGACTCATTAAGGAGGTGATGGAGCCTTCATAGGACGACACCGACGTCCCCTTGACTTTGTGTACCTGGTGTCGATCCATCCTCTGATGTGGCCAGAACCAGGCTATGTCATCTTCGTAAGTTTCCTCTCCTCATGCCTCCTCTTCAATTGATCTCTCGACCTCTTGATACTAACATTGAGATGGGGGGACCAGCCAAGGGACCTTGTCCTCGTAGATCACCTGGCTCCATTGCTGAGGGATTCGTCCGTGAGGGTGGCGAATCGCACCAAGGGTGAGCAGCTTAGGAAGGCGAAGGAGGACAAGAGGAAGAAGAGGCAGCAGAAGCTGCAGGCGCGGGAGCGAGGGGAGGACACCAAAAGTGATGACGATGATGATGAGGAAGACAACGATGAGGTAGTCGACAACATCAAGTGGGATGACCTGGAGAGCGAGGGTGTGCTAATAGGTATCCGCTCATCCTTGCAGGAGTCAGGACCCTTCTTGTTTCATGGAGGGGAGGGTGTGTCCATGGGGCTGGTGGAGATAGGCTAGACCGTTGGCTTGCCCCAGGAGCCAATAGGGGTAGACAGATCTACTGCCGTGCTCGAGGGGCCAGCGGAGGCAGGTGGCTCCGCTGTCGCACATCAAGATGCAAGGGGAGTGAGCCCCTCTGCCTGAGAGCAGGGGGCGGGCTCAAAATGACCTTGCCCCAACAAGGCAGAGCAGATGTCTAGGGGTTCACCCCCTAAACGTATCTGCCGCCCAACAACACCGATGTAAGTCACTAGCTCCTCTATTTTTGTCTATTTTTATCACGACTTATTCTTTTTGTTCCTTGTAGTGTCATGAGGTGGCGTAATCCTTTGGCACTAGCGCCAAAGAAGAGCGTCACCCTTCAAGCAGGGTGGCAACCATTGGTTGGCGTCGCACCCATTTTGGTCAGGAGCGGCGCCAGTGTGACCGCGGCGCCAACCAATCAGGCGCTGCCCATGATGGCACCCATGCCCTCGGTGGGACAAGAGGACGTAGAAGCTCGAGGGACGCCTTCAAAGGTCGCTAAGTAGCCAGCGATGGAGGTGATACCACTACCGACGACAGGACAGACGGAGCTGCCTTCCGCGCTCATGGCACCAACCATGGTGGGTGCAACGCAGTCGGTCATGACCCTGCCAACATAGGTGGAGGTGGCGGTGACTGTGATAGGCAGGTCACAGTCGGGCGCTATCATGGTGATGCTTGAGGTATTGGCACGACCCATAGCGTCGGCAACCCTGGTAATGGAGTCTGGCGTGGGCCGGACGGAGGGGGACATGGCTGGGGGGGTCCCGGGCATTGTGGTGCTAGGAGAGAGGTCAACGCTCGTACTTCTGAACCCTTCCATCGCTCGAGGGGGTGTCCCGATAGGAACATCATGGCGATAGGGCTCGGCGCTGCTTGGGGTCGGCGGGGAGTCGTCCCTAGCCTTAACGTCGGTGGGTGGTGACTTGCCTACGTGGGGGTGAACCCCTGCTCCAGTGGACAAATCTGGAGGACCCGTCATCGACACTCTTCACCCTTGATGACGCCACCTAGAGCATGGAGCGGGAGAGCCTCGACATGGGAGTCACATCCATGCTCGAAACTCTAGACCATGCCTGGGGTGCCTTGGCCAATGTTGTCATTCTCGCTGGCTAGGTATTTGCTTGATTCTGCCTCTTGCTTTTTTCTTTCTCCACATATTTTTGTATTCTGACCCTTGTCTTCTTTCAGTTCCTTATCACTCATAGTCAGGGGAAGTCATGATTCCTTCATAAGCAGAAGGGAACCTAGGACCGCCTCATCGACATGACATGGCTGTGCGGGTAGGTGATGGCTTAGCTTATCGTCGCCTAGCAGAAGGTGGCTGAACTGACTCCCCTTGCTAAGGAGGTGGGCAGTCTTCGATCGCAGGTGGCTGAGGCCCATCAGCATGCTAACGAGGCCAAGAGGGCATTTGAGGACCTATCGGTGAGATCACGGTGGGATGATGAGGAGGCCACCAAGGTCAGGGAGGAGTGGGACAAGCTGCTCTGAAAGGACACCGTGACCCACTAGCGGATCCTCAACCTTCTGGCCAAAGTTGAGAAGGAGCAGGAGCTGAAGCTGGGAGCCAAGGAGAAGCTCACGGCCCTAGAGAAGAAGGCGAGTCTGGATGCCGTGGCGGTCACCTACCTACGCAAGGAGCGGGACGAACTGCTCCAAACCACAGAGAGGCTCCGCTTAGAGCGTGGCATGGCTCGTGAGGAGCGCGACGACGCACAGCAAAGGATCGGCTTCCTCCAGGCCGAGCTTAGAATCGCGACAACCTAGAGGTAGGAGGCCGAGGGCATCTCTGCTAGGTTGGCTATGGACCTCGTCGAGGTGAGGAGTAACCTTCAGTCGGAGAGCGACAAGCTCGGTATCCTGAGTGTCGCCCTCAGAGTGGTCTGCGATGACCTAGAGGTGGTGCGGTCAGAGGGGACTAGTTCGCTCGTGGCCCATGGCATTGAGATCACGATGTGGGTGCGTCAGCTCGAGAGGAACGCCCTTCACGCTAGGGTCAACCAATCCTTCGTGATTGCTCCGTCTCATTATAGGGACATCATCGACCTGGAGACGATGAGCCTCGGCTTCACGCCTGGCTACAAAGCCCATGAGCTAGATGAGATAGAGACAGCGATGGCTTCCTGTTTGTGGAACCCAGCGGACAAGATAGAAGACATAGTTCTCCCCTGGAGGGGTTAGTTAATTAGATAGGTCATGTAATCGTTCATGTAACTGTAACACCCTAAAATTTCATTTGCAAATTACTAATTAAATTTGAGCATTTATTGGATTTTCTTTGCATTTTAACCTAGGCCAAATAATAAATTTTGGTTAATTAAAATTAACTATAAGGTTTAAAAACATGTTTGTTGCATTCATGCCGAAGCATACTATTTTTGGTTGAGTGTAGGGCTAGGTTGTTTGAGGATTGAATTCAAATTTCATTTGAATTTGATCAATTTTCAAAGCTTTGAAAATAGGAAGGTTTTTCTATTAAGAAACTTACTCCTTTCTCCCTTTCTAGCCCAACTCCAGAGCTGGCCCTGCCCCTTCCCACGTCGGAACTGGCCTTGCCCTGTAGGCAGCCTAGCCTCGCGACTCCCCTCCCTTCCCTCCTTCGTGCACGTGCCCTGACCACACGGCTTGCTCGTAGCCCGCTCTACCCCTTAGCGTCGCTCCACACGTGCATGCCTATAGCCCACCACCGTGGCCCAGTTCGGTGCCGTTGGCCCTGAAAGGATCAAGATGCCCAAGAGGGGGGGTGAATTGGGCAAATTCTAAAATTCTTTGCAATAATTAAACCCTACACTTAACCCACTTCACCCCTTGTGCCTAGAAAGTGTTTCTAATGTTCTACCGCACAAAAGTTTAGCACCCTAAGTTCAAATCCTACTCTAGCATGTCAATTCTAATTATGTAAAGACAAGAATTGAATTGCTCAAATGTAAATGCTTAAGGTAAAGAGAGAAGAAAGAACATGGCGATGTTTTACCGAGGTATCGGAGAGTCGCCACTCCCCACTAGTCCTCATTGGAGCACCCGTGCAAGGGTGTAGCTCCCCCTTGATCCACGCAAGGATCAAGTGCTCTCGACGGATTTATTCTTCGACACTCCGTCGCGGTGAATCACCCACAACCTCTCACAACTTGAGTTGGGTCTTCCACAAGCTCCATCGGATGATCACCAAGCTCCCAATCACCACCAAGCTATCTAGGTGATGGCAATCACCAAGAGTAACAAGCACGAACTCTCACTTGACCACAACAAGCCTAATGAGAAGGGTGGATGCACACTTTGCTACTCTTGGTTTCACTAATGAGGCCTCTCTCTTGAATTCTCAAATCTCAATCACCTCACTAGGACCGTGCTCTTCTTGGCACTCTCAAGGGTGTTTCTCAGCTGTTGGAATGAGCAAAAGTGATCCCTTGAGTGAACAGAGAAAGTATTTATAACCCCTCATTCAAAACAAACCGTTATGTGCCTCTACGGGGTGACCGGATGCTTCGGTAAGGTTAACTGGATGCTCCGGTCAGTTCTCCTTGCCACCGAGTGTTTAAGTAGTGACTGAACGCAGGACAGCGTCCGGTCAGCACTAACCGAACATGTCCGATCACAATTTTCCCTCTCTAAAACCTTACTGGAGTCGACCGGACGCTGGCACCCAGCGTTCGGTCACTCACCTCTCAGTGTCCGGTCGCACCAGATGACTTCACCTTGATCAAATGAACTGACCAAACTCTGCGCCAGCATCTGGTCACACCGAAATCAGTGTCTGGTCAGCATTTGACCCTCCATTCACTTCCAACTCGCAAACATATGTGAATGAAGTTTGCTCCAATTGATCTTAGGACTATTTTGGAGCTACCTAGTGCTAGTTTTGACAAGTGTGCACCACACCTAACCCACTAGACTTACCTAGGTCAAGCTACCCATCCATACCCCCCTTAATAGTATGGCCAAAGGAAAAACAAAGTCCTAAACTACTCTAAGTGTCTCTTCAACTCCTAATGATACTTTGAACTAGTCCATCCTTAACCTTGTCGTCCATCCTTTGAAAACCGAAATGATTTCCATCGTAGGGGCATGACAACCATGATTGCCTAATAAATTGTCATTACCATGACCTAACTTAATTGCATCTGCAAAACACACGTTAGTCACAGTAATCTTGTATTGTCATTAATCACTAAAACCAAACAAGGGGCCTAGATGCTTTTAATCCCCCCTTTTTGGTGATTGATGACAATACAACCTCGAGTATGTGAAAGAGATGAGGTTTTCAACATGCTTGGTTCATATAAGCTTTTGACAATAAGAACAAAAGAGTTAGGCAAGATTATATGACCCAAGCCAACATGATGTACTCAATAGATATGAAATAAGCATGAGTACAAGTAATAAAGCTCATTTGCATCAGAGTAAAACATAGAAGCAAAGAAAATCAGCATAACACAAGTGATATGACATATAAATAATTCAAAATAGAGAGCACACATGTCACATATCACATAAATATCACGATCACATAGATATCACTATCACATAAATATAGTTCGATGCATGAAAGTAAACACATGAATGCATAATAGTGTATCACACATAAAAAGCCAAATGTAATAGATAAACTCCACCTAAATATGTCGCTCCCCTAAGTCTAACATACTTGATCCCTCTCCCCCTTCAGCGTCAAACACCAAAACCTAAGGGTCAGTCGGTGGGGCTGCAGCAGACGAGTTGGGCGCTGAGGTGCGAGGAGCGAGCTAGAACCATGTGCCATCATCATCTGGCCCTAAGCTCTGAGCAGTCTGACCCTCTATAGCTAGAAGCGATGTTGAAGTGGCCTGGGTTGGATCAGGGACTGGTGTGGCCTGTGACTCTGTAGGTATGACTATAGCAGGCAGCTTTGATGATGCAACTGATGAAGGGAGCATCTTTGTTGTCCCCATAATAGGAGCAACTGTGGAAGGAATAGGGACATGTAGATATGGCGGAGTAGGTTGTCCTGTCAACTCACTAAAGGAAGCACTAAGGCTCCTAGAGATTGAGGTATCTGGCACAGGCAGTGAGGAAGTCTGAGCTAGTGTGAAGCCCATCTGTAGAGGTGTGAACTACGGGACTAGCACTGGCGAGGCAAACCACTAGGACACCTGCTCTATAGGTGAAGGAAACTATGGCGCTGGCTATCCCTGACTCTGAAGCCCACTAGGCTGTATAGCTAGAGTCATAGAAGTGGTGGCAGGCTAACCAAGCTGAGGTGTAGGCTATGGCGGTGGAGCTCCAATAGCAGAGATGACATGCTGCATAAACCCAAGTAACTGCTGCTACAAGAGGAGCTATTGCTACTGCATGGCCTACTGCTGCTACTGTATAGCCTACTGCTATCGCTAAAACTCATCCTGTCTAGCCTGAACTGTGTAAATGTAGCTGCTGTCTCCTAGGCCTGGTGAGCCTGATCCTTCCTCATCCGCTTAAGGATAGCAAGTAGAGCGGGGTCTGTCTGTGGTGCAGGTGGAGCTGAACTGGAGCTACCGACCTCATGGTCATATCATCGTGTAGGCATCTGAGGGATATTCTAGTAGTCATCATCAATACTGTCACTAGGGTCGCTCTCGACCATACCCTCCTACTGAGCATCAAGCTCCTCCTCCTCTATAGCTGCAATACCCCTAATAGTCTCATCCTATTAGGCTGCAGTCTCTGGCACCTCTGGGTGGTAGCTCGGCTAGCTAGGTGCCCTCGGCCTGGTGTGACTGAGCATCTGGGTCAAGTTATATGTAGGGAACTCAGCAGTAGCACTAGAATACTCTAACAGCATCTCTAGAGGCCTCACTGTAACTGCCCTATGAATCAAAAAGATAATCTAGTGTGCATAACGCAACTGTCTATGTCCTCTGAATCCCTCTACAAGGGTATCCTCCATCTCAGAAAGTATGGCATCCCATACATCAAAGACAGTCTGCTGCATCAGGGCGTTCAGTAGCCATAACTGAATGCGAGTCAATCCCTCATGATATCCTATCCTACGAAGCAGGGTCCTCCTCATGATAGCATCTAGCAGCCTAGTAGTAGGAGTAAGATCCCTAGGAGTCCTACTCGACCCCTCGCCAAATGGCTCCATGAAGCACTGTCGGACCAGATCTGAAGGAGGCTCAAGACCGTCGTGAGGGCGTCTAGGAGGCTTTGTATGTCCATAGCAAACCTCATGAATGTGGATGGGTGAATCCTGTAATCTGAGGATCTCTCGGACCCTAAAGCTCATCAGCCTGTAGTCACGGCCTCCGAAGGCAAAGTGTATGAACCTATGCCCTAGGTCAATATACAGTGAAGCATAGAACTAACGGACCCAAGATGGAACATATCTGTTTGTCCATCCAAGTAAATCTATCAGCCCTGGTAGGTAAGAAAGGTGAGGACAGATCTGCTCTCCTACAGCTGCGACAATGGCCTCAATAGAACAAACTTGCTGAGGTCTAAAGGCCACCCCACTATTAAGATATGCATTGTAGAAGTCCCTGCAGTGGTGTATAGAACCCCTCTAATGCACGCTCATCCCTCCTAGGTGGGAACCACTTCTCAAACTACACAAATCGGAGCTATTGTACCTGCTTGGCCGTGGCATCCCTCAAGTCCAGATGAGTCACTAGAGGCAGACCCTATGGTCTGGGAGGTAGACAAGAACCCCTCTGCTGTGTCTCTACTCTCGGTGTCACCTGGGTATGAGTACGACCAGAGTGGTGAAGCTACGGCTGAGGTGCCTGCTCTATCTCCTCTGCCTACTGGGTGCCCTCTGACTGCTCTACTGGCTCCCCCTGAGTTTGAGTCTCCTCCAAAGCAACATGCTATCCCTCAAGCATGACAGTCCCTGCTGGACCACCATGACGATGCTCAACCTACTCTATAGCTGTCCTCTATGCTGGTGAAAGCTGATCTACAATCTGAACTCCACTCCTAGCACCTCCTCCCTCTGCACTCTCTGTGGCGGCTACCACTGCTGTGACTCTAGCTATATCAGCATCAACAAACTTCCTCTTCTTCGACATGATCTTCTTTGTCACCTAGCCTTTCACATCAGTAGGCAAGAGAAGTGGAGGCCTTGGATCCTTATCACCTGGACCACCTCAAGCGTTCTTGACACGAGCCATCTGAAATGAACTACTATCTTAGACAAGAAACAACTGCCAACTGTCACTTTCTAAGGCTTGGCCTTGATCCGTACTCGCAAGCTTGGCCCCGAATTAACTAACAACTACCGAAGTGACCTCAGAAACACCGACTCGCTGCACGTTAGAATAGATCAGATATATGAATAATTTCAATATACATCTAGAGATACGAAACCCTAAGAAGCAAGCAATAGGTATGAGATTGGAAATGAGGGCTTGCTACCTAACAAATCGGCGAACCAAAGAACAAGGAATGGATCATGGAGAACCACTGGGTCGGCACTATGAAGCTAGGGTTAGGGTTGCAGCAATTTGGCGTGGATCGGCCATGGGGATGCAATGCGAGGAAGTTGTCTGCTCTAGCACTAGGGCACAACGTGCAGTGAAGGGCAGCGCGTGGCGCTGGTGAGATGGCGTGGGGAAGGTGCAGGCATGGATGGCGTGGGTGCGGCGATGCAGCATGATGGCGCAGGACGGCAGCGTGGGAGCAGCGCGGACTTCGCGAGCAGGGTGGCGCGGTGAGCAGTGGAGCATGGCTAGGGCACGCGGCATGGTAGCTTAGGAAAAGACGATGTCGGTGTGGGCGTGGATGCGGAATAGGTCAGTGTCGCGGCATTATATGGTGGCCCCCGACGGATCAGAAAAGGAAACGAGATAAGAGTTGGAATCGCGCATGATTTCTACTAACCAGATGCTCCGGTGGCAACGACCGGATGCTGCCACCCAGAGTTCGGTCGACTCTAGAGAGGTCCAAATCTGCTAGAGTCATGATCGAACGCGCCCGATCCCAACTGACCGGACGCAGCTAGAGTCCGATCAATCCTATCTTCTGACCGGACATAGGGAGAACACTGTTCTAGCATTCGGTCACTCCTTCACAGCATGGTTCACCTCCTATGAACTGACTGGACATAGGGGAGCAAAGTCTAGTCCAGCATCCGGTCACTCCTTTTCAGCAATTCTTCAAAGTCCTTCGAGCTGCCTGTTCAAAATCAAGTCCCAACTTCAATAAGACCCAAATAAACACCAATTGGGACTGATGTGAGTGACCTCTCTTAAACCCTCAAAATTTTCAAAATATTTAGCCTTAGGCTATAATTCTTTTTAATAAAATAGGCAATAAAAGGGTGATTGAAGAGAAACGACAAAACAACATTCATGCATATGAAAAGCAATACTTGAAAGTAATTCTAGTTGCTTGTCAAGTTTGATCCAAGGTTAAGCTTCTTCACATGCTTTTTGGTGGTTATCTTAACCATGTTAGACAAGCCCTAAGTGCATTATGATAAAGTAAACATGTTGTATATTACAATGCAATGCAAGGGACAACACAAGCTCATTTTCTAGTGAAGTTGCTAAAATCAAGCACATTGAGCTCATTTCTCAACTGACAAAATGTTGCCTCATCTAGCGGTTTAGTAAAGATATCCGCCAATTGATCCTTGGTCCTTACACCTACTGAAATATCATTCTTAGCAACATGATCTCTAAGAAAGTGATGGCGGATATCTATGTGCTTGGTGCGAGAGTGTTGAACCAGATTATTAGCAAGTTTTACCGCACTCTCATTGTCACACAAAAGAGGTACTTTTTCTAGAACTACACCAGAGTCTAGCAAAGTTTGCTTCATGTAAAGTATTTGTGCACAACAAGCACCCATGGCAATGTATTCCGCTTTGGCGGTGGATAAAGCCACACTATTTTGCTTCTTGGAGGACCAAGACACAAGTGATCTACCAAGCAAATGGCACCCTTCGGATGTGCTTTTTCTATCAACTTTGCAACTGGCATAATCTGAATCAGAATAGCCAACTAATTCAAATATAGCTCCTTTGGGATACCAAAGGCCAATGCTTGGTGTGTGCTTAAGGTACCAAAGAATTTTTTTAACAGCAATCAAATGAGTTTCCTTAGGATTAGCTTAAAATCTAGCACACATACACACACTAAACATGATGTCGGGCCTAGATGCGGTTAAATATAACAAGCTACCAATCATAGAGCGGCAGAGAGTTTGATCAACCATGTTACCTCCCTCATCTAGATCGAGATGTCCATTAGTTGGCATTGGTGTCTTGATTGGCTTACATTCATCCATTTTGAATCTCTTGAGAAGATCATTAGTATATTTCTCTTGAGAGATGAAAATACCTTCTCTCATTTGCTTGACTTGAAAACCAAGAAAGAATGTAAGCTCTCCAATTATTGACATCTCAAACTCCTTCAACATCAATTCACCAAACTCTTTTCAACAATCTTCATTTGATGATCCAAATATGATATCATCAATATACACTTGACAAATAAAGATATATCCATCAAGCTTCTTGGTGAATAGTGTGGTGTTGACCTTCCCAATGGTGAAGCCCTTCTCAATGAGGAAGTCCCGAAGATGCTCATACCAAGCTCTTGGGGCTTGCTTAAGCCCACATAGCGCCTTGAACAACCTATAAACATGATTAGGATATCTAGGGTCTTCAAACCCAGGAGGTTGATCAACATAGACTAGTTCATTTATAAAGCCATTTAAAAATGTACTTTTCACATCCATTTGATAAAGTTTCATTTCATGATGTGATGCATATGCAAGGAGGATACGAATGACTTCTAGTATTGCAACTGGTGCAAAAGTCTCTCCAAAATCCAAACCTTCAACTTGAGAGAACCCCTTTGCAACTAGTCTTGCTTTGTTCCTCACAACAATGCCTTGATCATCTTGCTTGTTGCGGAACACCCACTTAGTTCTAATGACTCTTGCACCTTGTGGTCGCTCTTCAAGAGTCCAAACTTCATTGTGGGTGAAGTTGTTTAACTCTTCATGCATGGCATTCATCTAATCTAGATCTTGAAGAGCTTCTTCTACCTCAGTAGGCTCAAAGCAAGAGACAAAAGAGTGGTGTTCAATAAATGAAGTAAGTTTTTGAGATCGAGTCATTACACCCTTTGATGGGCTCCCTATGATGAGATCTTGTGGATGAGCTTGTAGTAGAGGTGTATTTCCTCTATCAACCACTTGAGGGGGATGTTGTGGAGCATCAACATCATGTGCTTGTGTCACCATTTGCTCATGGGAGACATGAGTATCTTCATTTTCTACTCTCCCATCTTTATCACCATCTTGTGGCATATTTGATGAAGAAGGTGGATTGATCGCTTGTACATCATCTTCATTATCATTAGGCTAGATGTCTCCAACCGGAATGTTCTTCATAGCCTCCCTCAATGGTTCATCACCTACATCATCAAGATTCTCATGTGCTCCTTGGGAGCCGTTAGATTCATCAAATTCCACATCATATGTTTCTTCAACCAAGCCAGTGGCATGATTAAATACTCTATATGCTTTGGACTTTGATGAGTAGCCAATAAGAAAACCAATATCACAACATCTTCAAAACTTCCCTAGGTGTTGCCGCTTCTTGTAGATGTAGCATTTGCAACCAAACACCCTAAAGAAGGAGACGTCTGGCTTCTTCCCATTGAGCAACTCATAAGGTGTCTTACCAAGAAACTTTTGAAGGAATAGGCGATTGGATGCATAACATGCGGTCTTGATAGCTTCCACCCATAGAGCTTTGGGAGTGTTGTACTCATCAAGCATTGTTCTTGCTAGTGTGATCAATGTCTAGTTCTTTCTCTCAACTACACTATTTTGTTGAGGAGTATATGTTGTGGAGACCTCATGCTTGATCCCAACTTCATCACAATAAGCTTCAATGTTTGTGTTGTCAAATTCCTTTCTATTGTCACTTCTAATCTTCTTGAGCTTCACTTCAAACTCATTTTGTGCTCTCTTGGCAAACTTCTTGAAGCATGATGCAACTTCGGATTTGTCATGAAGGAAGAATACCCATGTGTATCTAGAGTAGTCATCAACAATCACAAGACAATAAAGATTTTCTCCCAAACTCTTGTATGTTGTTGGTCTAAATAAATCCATGTGAAGGAGCTCTAGCACTCTTGTGGTTGACATGAAAGCTTTTGTAGGATGAGTATTTGCAACTTGCTTGCCGGCTTAACATGCACTACAAAGCTTGTCCTTCTCAAACTTCACATCCTTCAACCCTCTCACCAAATCATTCTTCATTAGCTTCTTGAGTGAGCTCATCCCAGCATCAGCAAGTCTTCTATACCATAGCCACCTAAGTGTTGTTTTGGTGAATAGGCAAGTCTTCAAATTAGCATCTTCGGAGGTAAAGTCCACTAGATATAGGTTGTTGTATCTAAATCACTTGAATATCACTTGATCATCATATTTCTTGGATACAACCACTTCCTTCTCGGTAAATAGGCATTGAAAGCCAAGATCACACAATTGTCCAACGGATAGCAAGTTGAAGCTCAATGAAGCAACATATAGCATATTTAAGATTGAATGATCATTTGATATTGCCACTTTGCCTAATCCTTTAACTTTGCCCTTTGAATTATCTCCAAATGTGATTCTTTCTTGTCCATCTACTTCTTCATCTAGTGAGGTAAACATACAAGGATCACTGGTCATATGTTGTGTGCAACCACTATCAATTACCCAATGACTTCCACCGGTCTTGTAGTTCACCTACACACAAGAGATCAAGCTTTAGGAACCCAAACTTCTTCATCTAGTGAGGTAAACATACAAGGATCACTGGTCATATGTTGTGTGCAACCACTATCAATTACCCAATGACTTCCACCGGTCTTGTAGTTCACTTACACACAAGAGATCAAGCTTTAGGAACCCAAACTTGTTGAGGGCCCTTGACTTTCTCAATAAGTGACTTTGCAACCCAAATTTTCTTAGGCCTATTCTTGTTTGGAGGTCCTAAGAACATAACTTTCATCTTTCCACTAGAGTCCTTTCTAAGCATATAATGAGCATTCAAAGCAAAGGGTCTAGCATGCTTGGGCAAGGGTTGTGGTGGTGGAGTTTGACACTCATGGGCAAAGTGGCCTTTTTGTCCACACTCAAAACATCTCTTTGGCTTTGGCTTTGATTTGTGTTGTTGTTGTTGAGCTTGAGCCTTCTTCTCTTGGTTTGCCAAGTACCCAATGCCACTTCTATCCATCTTCATGACGGTGTTCATTAGTAGATCACTTTGAAGATGCTTGCCTCTTGTGAACTTGCTCAATCCAATCTTGAGATGCTCTTTCTCCAATTTGAGCTTCTTGTTCTCTTCCTTGAGTGCACCATTGTTTTTCTCTTCCTTAAGTTTCTTGTTCTCTTCTTTGAGCTTCTCATTCTCAAGAATCAAATCACCGTCATGATCAAGAGTTTCTAGCACTATAGTGTTGGTGGTTTTGAGCTCTTCAAGATCTTTCTTTAGCTTTTCATTATCATGCTTGAGCTTGACATACTCATCATAGTTGTTAGTTTCAACCACGTGCTTGCCTTTGCTACTAGATCCTTGCTCAATGCTCTCAACAATTAAATCATCACATGATGTAGCTATATCAATCTTAACAACATCATTAGTAGCATCATGTGGCTCATTGGATAAATATTCTTGAGCAACAACAAGATTATCATGATTGATCTTGAGAGTTGTATATTCTTCTTTTAGCATATTATGGCTAGTGATGAGCTCATTGTGTATCCTCTCAAGTTTATCATGTTTATCTTTAAGCTCTTTCTTAGAAGATTTGTGCTCCTTGAGTTTGGATGACATAGCATCATTTGCTTCTCTAAGCTCAACACTAGCCTTTTCGGCTATATCACATTTAGCTAAAAGAGAATCATTCTTAGCTTCTAGCTTGTTATTTTTAGCTCTAGTCTTTATAATGATCTTTGTGTATTGATTTAGTAATTTAACAAGATCATCATATGAAGGTGATTCAAATTCATCATCATCACTATCACTATCACTATCATCATTGTTAGCATGATCATCACCACTACTATCATCATCATTTGATACCTTTCGTTCACCTTTGGCCATAAGGCATAGGTGTGTAGAGGATGATGGCCATGGTGTCGGTGAAGATGATGAGGAGTCAATCGCAATTGCGGCCACCTTCTCACTATCACTATCATCATCGGATGAGCAACTTGATGAATCAATGTCCATGAGCCAATCACCAATGATGTATGCCTTCCCATTTTTCTTCTTCTTGTGCAAGTCCTTCTTCTTGCCATCCTTCTTCTTGTATGGCTTATTTTTCTTCTTTTCTTCTTCATCTTCATTACTTGAATCATCTTTCTTGCCCTTGTACTTGTTCTTGTACTTGTCTTTCTTGGGCTTGGTGCATTGATGTGCTAGATGACCAAGTTCTCCATAACTATAGCAATCCATCTCGGAGATTGGCTTCCTTCTTGTGCTAGTGAAGAACTTCTTTTTCTTCCCATCAAACTTGATGCCACTCTTATTGAGCTTCTTTAGCATCTTGGTGGTTCTTCTCACCATGAGAGCAAGACTTGCATCATCAACTTCATCATCACTTGAGCTCTCATACTCAATTCTTGCTTTGCCCTTCTCTAGGCTAGCCTTGAATGCTAAGTCTTTTTCTTTCTTCTTGGTAGAGGATGAGCCATCTTGTGGTGTGATGTGCATGTACATCTCATGAGCATTGATTTTTCCCAAGATTTGTGTTGGTGTAGCGGTGGAAAGATCACCTTGATGAAGTACAGTCACAATATACCCATATTTATCAATGGGGAGGACACTCAAGATTTTTCTTACAACATCAGATGGTTGCATTTGAGTGAGTCCAAGCCTATTGACTTCATCTACAAGAACATTCAAGCGTGAGTACATTTCATTAGCACTCTCTTTAGGAAGCATCTCAAAGGAATTTAGCTTTTTCATTACAAGATGATAGCATTCCTCATGCTCGCTCTTAGTTCCCTCATGGAGCACACAAATATCCGACCATAGTGCATGGGCGTCTTTGTGCTTCCTCACCTGGTTAAACACATCTTTGCAAAGGCCTCTAAAGATAGTGTTTTGAGCCTTTGCATTCCGTTTCTCATAGTTCACTTCATCGCCTTGAAGGTGCGTGGGATCCTAAGGTTTTGGGAATCCTTGTGAGGTGGCTCTAAGTATTCCAACATCTAAAGCTTCTAAACATGCCTCCATACGGATTTTCCAATAAGGAAAATCATCCCCCTTAAAGATAAGAGGAGGACCATCCCCGTGAGACATCTTTCTCTAGACGGTTAAGTCTAATTTGTGAGCACGAGGCTCTGATACCAATTGAAAGGATCAAGATGCACAAGAGGGGGGTGAATTGGGCAAATTCTAAATTTCTTTGCAATAATTAAACCCTACACTTAGCCCACTTCACCCCTTGTGCCTACAAAGTGTTTCTAATGTTCTACCGCACAAAAGTTTAGCACCCTAAGTTCTAATCCTACTCTAGCATGGCAATTCTAAGTATGTAAACACAAGAATTGAATTGCTCAAATGTAAATGCTTAAGGTAAAGAGAGGAGGAGGAACACGGCGATGTTTTACTGAGGTATCGGAGAGTTGCCACTCCCCACTAGTCCTTGTTGGAGCACCCGCGCAAGGGTGTAGCTCTCCCTTGATCCGTGCAAGGATCACGTGCTCTCTACGAGTTGATTCTTCGACACTCCATCACGGTGAATCACCCACAACCGCTCACAACTTGAGTTGGGTCTTCCACAAGCTCCGCCGGATGATCACCAAGCTCCCAATCACCACCAAGCCGTCTAGGTGATGGCAATCACCAAGAGTAACAAGCACGAACTCTCACTTGACCACAACAAGCCTAATGAGAACGGTGGATGCACACTTTGCTACTCTTTCTTTCACTAATGAGGCCACTCTCTTGGATTCTCAAATCTCAATCACCTCACTAGGACCTTGCTCTTCTTGGCACTCTCAAGGGTGTTTCTCAGCTGTTGGAATGAGAAAAAGTGATCCCTTGAGTGAATAGAGGAAGTATTTATAACCCCTCATTCAAAACAAACTGTTATGTGCCTCTACGGGGTGACCGAATGCTCTAGTCAAGTTGAACAGATGCTCCAGTCAGTTCTCCCTGCCACTGAGTGTTTAGGTAGTGACCGAACGTAGGACAACGTCCGGTTAGCACTGACCGGACGCATCCGCTCACAATTTTCCCTCTCTAGAACCTTACTGGAGTCAACTGGACGCTGGCACCTAGCATCCAGTCACTCACCTCTCAATGTCCGGTCGCACCAAATGACTTCACCTTGATCAAATGAACTAACCAGACTCTGCGCCAGCGTCCGGTCAGCATTTGACCCTCCATTCACTTCCAACTCACAAACATATGTGAATAAAGTTTGCTCTAATTGATCTTAGGGCTATTTAGGAGCTACCTAGTGCTAGTTTTGACAAGTGTGCACCACACCTAACCCACTAGACTCACCTAGGTCAAGCTACCCATCCATACCCCCTTAATAGTATGGCCAAAGGAAAAACAAAGTCCTAAACTACTCTAAGTGTCTCTTCAACTCCAAACGACACATAGAACTAGTCCATCCTTAACCTTGTCATCCATCCTTTGAAAAACGAAATGATTTCCATCGTAGGGGCATGACAACCATGATTGCCCAATCAATTGTCATTACCATGACCTAACTTAATTGCATCTGCAAAACACATGTTAGTCATAGTAATCTTATATTGTCATTAATCACCGAAACCCAACAAGGGGCCAAGATGCTTTCAGGCCCAGGCAGCGGCCTACTCCGTCTCCAAGCCACATTCGTGCACTTGTCTCTCTCACTCACTGCATGTGGGACCCACTCATTAGAAACCCTTCCCTCCTTCCTTCTTTGTCTCGGTGATGGCACACGCCATGCACGGCAGCTCATCGCCGCGCCCACACTAGCAAGGAAAGCGTTCGACAGCCACTGATTTTGCAGCCCCGAGCGCCCGCTTCCCATCTCTACCACACCACTTGCCTACAAAACCCCAAGCCAAGCCTTTCCTCTCTCCCTTTTCTGGCCGCATCCGAGCTCGCACCGCCTCCCCATAATCCGCTGCTCCGGCGCCCAATCGAAGTCATCGACGCACCCGTGACCTCTGTCGTACTCCACCGGAACTATAGGTGCTCTCCTTTCTCATTTTCATTATGACTTGGTCCATATCTGAGCTCACCTGCACCCTTTTTCTCTCTCTAGCCACCCTCGCACGTCACCAGAACCAGTGGTGCCTTCTCAGACACCGCAAACCATCACATCGGACCTGCTATATACCCCTCGTTGTTCCCGTGCATTTGTTTTCACTTTCCATTCACAGAACCACTGTATCATCATGCTCTGCTTCTTATCGATCATGGCTCCACCATGGGGGCCGTCATCTCGATGTGTTCCCCCACCCTAGATTTGCATTTCATTGAGTTCACAAGATCGCGCACATCATCCCTATGCTTTCCATTTGGAATGGCATGGCTGGAATCGCCATCTCGGCATCCACCACCGTGGTTGGCTCACCACCGTCGCTGGAACAGTGTGGCTAGGGGAAACTTCCCCCTTTCCTTTGTGCCATCCATTCCTTGATCAGTGGCCAAGATCGCGTACCCCTTCAAGATGTGTAACCGGTCCACCATAGCGCTGTGGACATGGTCTGCAGCGTCGTGTCAGTGCCGTCCATGCACACGTGATGCACCGCGCCAACTAGAGTGGGCCACGTGGTCGTCCAGTTAGCAGCCACGTAGGTCAACCCACAGTCAACCGGACTCTTTTGCAGTTTAGCCCTCGGGATTTTAGCGAATCAACCCGCGGTCCAATACAGTTCAAAAGAATTACTTTTCAGTCCTGTTTTTATTCATTTTAGTCCTTGTAGTTTTAGGAAATAGTGCACGCCATCCATAATTCATTTAAATTCAGATTTTATTAGTTTAAATTCAAATTTGAGTTAAGTTTATTTATAGAAATGCCATTGAAACTTGTTTTATGCAAAACTTTTGCGTTTTAAGTCTGATTTGAGTGATTCTTTCGCTTATGTGTTCGTAGTAGTACGTAGATTAGTTTTATAAGCTTTTCAATCTATGTTTTTACTGCTTGGTGTACTATTCTAATAGAAGTCTATTTGTATGCATGTAATGATTAGATTGGATGCTTGATTGGTGAATTGGAACACGTTTAGAGGGTGATCAGTTTGAGGTGACTGAGGATCAGCAGGGAGATCAGCAATACCAAGAGGAGAACATTGAGGAAGGCAAGGGTAGCAAAGGCCCCATGTACCTATGAACTCTACAATTCATCTACATGCCTGTGTTTAAATTTGAAGTACCCTTAAGGACTTTACCTAGATCACTACTTGTACCACATATCCTTGATACATATGGTTTGGGATGCATTTTGGATAGATGCCGTAGCGCTCAACATAAAATAATTATTAAACATGACTAAAGGTATTATGCAATGTGACAAAATGGAGCTTTTTAGCAACAATTAGGGGGCTAGAGTACGAGGTTGAGTGCTCTAGTGCCTCTCCATAAGTACTTAATCCTAAAGCGGCCACCCAGGAGGTTTCGTACAACCCCGAGTGTCATATGGCTCTAATTTTAGCCTGTTAACTAGATTGTACTAGCTCGTCTATAGCTTTCTATAAGGGCAAGAGGGGGCACTAGTTGGTATGTTTCTTTTCCTGCTAGGGTGTGTACCGTGCCACGACCACGAGTGCCACTCCTAGAGAAGGGCCACATACAGCTAGATGGCTAAAACCTTAGCAGCTATGACTTGTTAGTGTGACTAGCAAAGGGTTACGTAGTGAGACCCTACCACACTTCCTAGGTAGAGGTGTTGTGGGCTTTGCAAACCCCGACATTAGGAATCACGGCTCGGTGGGTAAAGTTGTACAATTTCTATAGAAATATTTAACCTGTTATAACAGCCGGGCTCATGGATACGAGCGATCTGGATCCTTCATGATTAGTGGTTACTATGGATGGTTGGGAAATGGATATAATCTTGATTATACACTATTACCACTTGGGTTGGGATTATTCACTAAAGTAGTGATCCAGGATGCTAAAACTTGACCAACTAAAATTGCGAACCATTGTCAAACCATGTCTAGCCTTTGAGCCTCATAGATCCCTTTGATATACTTGCTAAGCATGGTGAGCTTACACTTGTTTTACATTCAATGAAAATCCCAGATGGGTAACAGATAACACATATGAAGAGTTTAGAGGATGTCTAGGACTACTAGATTGATATTCACCAGTTGGAGTCATTGTGGCAGTTTGGGCTTAGATTTTCCGCTTTATGTAATAATATTGCCAATGAGCAAGACTATGTGATAGCAGTATGATGAGATATGTGACGTAATAAAGTACTTTACTTTGATATTATTATAATTTGATGGTATATGTGTGTTTGGACATCCTGGGCGCACATATATGAGTACTTGATTTTTGCTATGCAATATTGGGTGCGATAAATTGGTATTAAAGCTATAACTGACTGTAAGACAATCAACCTAGTTAGAAATGGATGTTTTTAGGATCACATTATCTTTATTTTGCTACCTTTAATTTACTATAAAATTTTGCTTATATTTTGTCCTTTATCTATTGCAAAAATTATCTTATTCTAATACTCAACCTTTTCAATCTTATAGATGGGCCGCACCAAGCTAACACCCTGCAAGCGTACCATTGTGATGCCAACAAGGAGGACGAGGTTCATGCTTGGCAAGCGCGTTCCTACACACCTAGTGGAGGCTCTAAGGAGCATGGAGGAGGAACCGCATGAGGAGGTGCCCATGGAGGAACCTCTGGAGGACTAGATGGAGGATGAACCCATGGATGAAGAGACTGAAGAGGGGCCCATGTATGAGGAGCCCATAGAGATAGAAGAATCTAAGGAAGAGCCCATGGAGGGAGATGAATAGGGGGTCATGATGGAGCTGGTGACCCTGATGATGGTGATGATTCTGACAACTCCAATTCTGATGATGGGGGTAATGATGGTGGTGATGGAGATGGTGGAGATGATAGTGGAGATGATGGTGGTGATGGTGACGGAGATGGAGGAGACAGTGGAAATGATGGTGATGATTACCATGATGCACTGCTGGCTCAGGGGTGGACCATGGAGATCCACTGTGATTTGCAGGGAGATGCCTACTACCACCCCAAGCTTCTCTCACTTGTATGTCGCTACCACACCAGGTGCACCGTATAGTACAGGACAGAGCATTAGACCCACCCCGATTACACCGGCTCCTGGGAGACAGAGGTGTACATCCGCGAATGGACTCAAGTGCACTACATCCACCGTGCCATCACTGCATGGCTCACACATGCAGCCACCATCCGGGATGTTGCTCGACAGGCGCTGGTGGTCAATCATGATCGGCACTTTGATGACATCAAATGGGAGGAGGATCGTTATCTTCCCCACCATCGGAGCGCCCAATCCACCTACAACATCGCCGCACCACTTGAGGAGGAGAACCATAGGCTTAGGCCTACCCTGATGAGCTCAGCCAAGACCAACATCGACTTGGATCAAGCCTTGGATGAGCTAGATGTCATGGGGAAGGCCTACCTGCAGCTTGCCTAGGAGAATGCTATGTTGAAGTAGCATCAAGGAGGTCCTAATGTGGAAGCACCAGGTATTCCTTCTCAATCACCCCAAGGAATAGAGGAGTCTTTGGAGACCCCACCACCAGCACCAACATCGACCCATAGGATGATTTCCCAAAATATGTAATAAACACGCATAGATGTGCGAGGAGTGTTTAGTTTCTTTTCTTTTTAATGGTTGAGCAATTGATACTTGAGTGGTTGGATGGTTGTCATGATGAACAATGTTTGATTTGGATTTTTGTCATGATTGTGATGACTTGTGGGCATGTCCATAGTCATTTAGTTTAAGATTAAGGTATAAGGATGATATGAATAAATAGAGGGGTTTCTTTTTATCATGATGTCCATTCTGTATCATTCTGAGCAGTCCAACTTTATCAGATTATAGCTCATGTTATAGATGTCCAATGGTCATGAAATTTTTTGGAGATAAGTAGACTTATACATCTTTCTTTTTTCTCTAGAATCACCTCAATACCTATTATGAATTGTGAGATACAGCTGTTGTAAGTTGATGTTTCTATGCTGTCAGAATTCTAGAGCAGTACTGCTTGTCGTCTATTTTTTCCTAATTAAACGTCAGAATCTTAAAATGTGTTCTAAATTAAAGTTGTAGATAATTTCATAATATTTCCATAAAGGTAAAATTTGTATTCAGATAATAAACATAGTGAGAGATATGCTCATTTTACTGTGTTGTTGTTTGTCCAACTCGCCGGAAAGTTCAGAACAATTATCTTCTTGTATACCTTATATATATATCTTGTCTTTGATCTTGTGATACCTACTCTCATTAGGCCATTATCTCTTAAAGGTTATATATTTTGGACATATGAGACTTATATGATGTATCTACAAATGATGAACACCAGGAAGAACAACCAGGGAGGCGAGGACTTGCCACTGCCACCCCCTATCACTTTGGAGCAACTGATGATGATGCAAACTTAATTGCTTCAGCAGATGGCTCAGAGCATGCAGAATATTGGGAATAGGAATGGGAATGCGCCCCCTCAAGTTGGGAACAGAAGAGGAGAGTTTTTGAAGGGACATCCACCTGTCTTCAAGCATTCCACTGACCTACTCTAAGCTGATGACTGGCTGCGTGCAATTGAGAGGCAACTTGAGATTGCACAGTGTGATGACAAAGAGAAGGTTTTGTATGCTTCTGGACAGCTGCAAGGGGCTGCACTTGACTGGTAGGACTCTTTTCACTTTGGCCATACTGAAGCTAATCCCATCACTTGGTAAGAGTTTCGTAGTGTCTTCCGCTCTCATCATGTGCCTGCTGGGTTGATGAAGTTAAAAAAGAAGGAATTCTTGGCTCTCAAGCAGGGAAGCATGTCTGTTGTAGAGTATCGTGACAAGTTCGTACAATTGTCACGGTACGCACCTACTAAAGTGAAAGATGATGAGAAGAGGTAGGAGCTATTCATGGAAGGTCTGAATGATGGTCTCTAGTACCAACTGTTGTCCCATACCTTTGCTAGTTTCCAGTAGCTGGTGGACAAGGCCTTGGTTATAGAGAACAAGCGCCGCCAAATGGAGGACAAGAAGAGGAAATTCAAGGGGTAATAACAAGGGAGTAACTCTTGTGTCCGCACTGCTCCTCAGCAAGCTTACCCACAACAGTGCTATCAGGGTCAGTCCAGTCTGAACAACCACAACCAGTAACCACAGCATGCACAGCAGCAGCAGTAGTATAAGGCACTAGTTGAGCACCAGCAGCAAGCTAACAATGTTCCTATAAAGAATAATGTCCCCAATGCTCCACAAAAGAATGGCGCACCAAAGGCGCCAAATGCAGTCAATGATAATAGATGCTTTAACTATGGAGAACTAGGACATTACTCCAATAGATGCCCCAAGAAGACGACTAACATGCAGCAGAACTATGTCTAGGGAAAGGTCAATCATGTGACTACAGAGATAGCTCAGGAGGCACCTGATGTAGGTGATCGGTATGTTTCTGGTCAACTCAAACTTAGCTATAGTTTTTTTTATTCTAGTGCTTCATATTCCATCATAGCATATACTTTCATAAAGAAGCATGGTATTCCCGTATGTGTTATGAAGAAACCCATGTTAGTAAACTCACCTAGAGGGAAAATGAAAGCAAATTGGATATGCTTAGCTGCTAGTCTCATCATAAGGGGGGTAGAATTTCAAGCCAACCTTGTAGTCATAGACTCCTCTAGAATTGATGTTATCTTGGGTATGGATTGGTTGAGGTCCCGGAAGGCAGTTATAAATTTTGGGAACAGTTCCGTGAATCTAACCACTCCATCTGGAGAGAAAGTTGAGTATGTGGCAACACTGTCAGCCTCAGAAATTTGTCGGGTTAATCAATTGGAGTGCACAACCATAGAGGATATACGGATAGTAAATGAGTATCCGGATGTCTTCCCTGAGGAGCTACCAGGTATGCCACCTAAACGAGATATTGAGTTTATAATTGAACTTTTACCTAGAATTGCACCCATAGCTAAGAGACCTTATAGAATAGGAGTGAATGAATTAGCAGAACTATCGACATGAAATTTTGTCCCGTGCCGAGGGCACACGAGCAAGCCGAAAGGGTCTGCTCGATGGAGCTATAGATCCACCTGGCTTTAACGCAGGGATGGTCGATCCTGCGTACTCCTCCCATGATGTGCTAGTCAATTTGACTCTATAGTTGACAAGGAGAGAAAGCTAATCAGTAATTTAAGGCGAAACGTGCCGATGTTGCTAGACAGTCCCAAATGTGCGGCTCTGAGAGATGATATGGAAGAAGATCGACTAAATAGTTGATTCCGGCATGCTCAAAAGAATAAATCAATTAATGCTCATGGAGTTATGGAAGGAAGATCGGTTATCATTCAGGATGAACATCGTTATTTAGAGAAATATTAGTCAATGGCAATAGGATGTCAACAATAATCATTTTATGCTAAGCCAATGACTGCAAGTAACCGAATCTTTTTTTTATATAAAAGAAGTAGCTCATCATCATTTAACCATTTAATAAAGATAAATCTAATGAACATATTATATCTCATCTATCGCTATGACCATTGGGGCATGAGGCAGAATCATGCAGGTCGTAGATTCAATAATAGATTTCACGACCCTAACTTATTACTAATATTAGTGGGGCATGAGACAAAATCATGCAGGCCGTAATACAATAATAAGATCATGGGGCTAACATATCTTTCAACCTATCTTTACTTCAATGGTCTCGTGACATGAACTGCATATATGAAAGCACACGATATCAGCTAAAACAGTCGATTCAGGCATAGCGCACAATTAAAGTCATGCCCTATCAGGAACAGATCTATCAAATAATGATCCCCACTCCACGGTGCTAACAGTGGGGTGTGAGGCAAAATCACACAGGCCATGATAACAGGCCATAGAACGATTTTTGTTAGCCAATAGATCTATTCAAGACAGGACATGCCTTAACCGCACACTATGCACGATCAAGATTGATATAAAACAGCCGATAAAACATAACTCATCATTTAAGATGCAGATTAGATCAGTTTAGATTAACAAATGATGGGTTAAATAGGATATAAGGCCGATCTAGATCAATCCCAATCGGACGAAGTGATATTGCTGTAATTAAATAAATAATGGAAGCAATAAGCATTATCGGTAACTAAATGAATCTATCCGAAGGACGCCACCCTTAGATAGAGCCAATAACTTGACCTTAATCTAGTTTGAGCAGTGGAGGTCGACTGGATCGATGCAGCCGTACGAACAGAAGTATAAGCCATGACGGTACTTACAGACAAGCCAGAGGTCTGCCGGACCGATGCAGCCCTGCTTGCTGAAGAACTCACCGAGATCTACTCTACTCCTACTCCTAAGCGGTGGCCGGAGCCAAAAAAAAGTAAGTAACTTGTATTGGATTGATTGTGTGTCCTTTACAATAGCCAGGGTCCAATATTTATACCCGGAACCTATGCATGAATCCTACTTAAGCATGACTCACTATAATTTTTGTCCTAGGAGAAAATATTCTTAATTTAAGATAACTTGGACCCTAATCTTTCCCATTTTGTAGAGTCTAGCATGATTTTCCGGGCGCCGCTCATAACTTTTGTCGTTATCTGCTGGCGCTATCTGAAGAAAGCCGACTCTAGTGCTACATTCGAATCAACTGATACCGATCTTCACGCAATCGATTCCTTGATGACATGATCTTGGGAGCTTTCGAGTCCCTACAATTCTTCTTCTAAATTTTGGTGTAAACAAGAACTTAAGAAACAAATAAGGGAACTATTAGATAAGGGTTATGTCCATCCTAGTTCTTCATCTTAGGGTGCACCAGTATTGTTTGTAGAGAAGAAAGATGGTACACAAAGAATGTGCATAGATTACAGATCACTTAATGAGGTCACAATTAAGAACAAGTGTCCACTGCCTAGAATCGATGACATGTTTGACCAGTTGAAGGGAGCTTGTGTGTTTTCCAAGATCGACCTCTGATCTGGATACCATCATTTGAGAATAAGACATTCTGACATTCCCAAAACTGCTTTTGTGACCCGATATGGATTATATGAGTTTATAGTCATGTCTTTTGGTCTGACAAATGCACCTGCTTACTTCATGTATTTGATAAACAAAGTATTCATGGAGTACCTTGACAAGTTTGTCGTTGTGTTCATTGATGATATATCAGTCTACTCTAAGAATGAAGAGGAACATGAGGAACATTTGAGGCTAGTATTGCAAAAGCTTAGAGAACATCAGCTCTTTGATAAGTTTAGCAAATGTGAGTTGTGGCTAAAAGAAGTATCTTTCCTTGGTCACATAATCTCTAATGGAGGCGTAGAAGTAGATCCCAAGAAAGTTAGAGATGTGTTGAGTTGGAAGCCACCTCAGGATGTTAGTGAGATTCAGAGTTTCTTTGGTATGGCTGGGTACTATAGGAGATTCATTGAGGGATTCTCTAAATTAGCAAAGCCCATGACTGCTCTATTAGAGAAGAATGACAAATTCGTATGGTCTAAGCAATGCCATGTTAGTTTTGAGGAGTTAAAAAAGAGACCCTACCACACTTCCTAGGTAGAGGTGTTGTGGGCTTTGCAAACCCCGACATTAGGAATCACGGCTCGGTGGGTAAAGTTGTACAATTTCTATAGAAATATTTAACCTGTTATAACAGCCGGGCTCATGGATACGAGCGATCTGGATCCTTCATGATTAGTGGTTACTATGGATGGTTGGGAAATGGATATAATCTTGATTATACACTATTACCACTTGGGTTGGGATTATTCACTAAAGTAGTGATCCAGGATGCTAAAACTTGACCAACTAAAATTGCGAACCATTGTCAAACCATGTCTAGCCTTTGAGCCTCATAGATCCCTTTGATATACTTGCTAAGCATGGTGAGCTTACACTTGTTTTACATTCAATGAAAATCCCAGATGGGTAACAGATAACACATATGAAGAGTTTAGAGGATGTCTAGGACTACTAGATTGATATTCACCAATTGGAGTCATTGTGGCAGTTTGGGCTTAGATTTCCGCTTTATGTAATAATATTGCCAATGAGCAAGACTATGTGATAGCAGTATGATGAGATATGTGACGTAATAAAGTACTTTACTTTGATATTATTATAATTTGATGGTATATGTGTGTTTGGACATCCTGGGCGCACATATATGAGTACTTGATTTTTGCTATGCAATATTGGGTGCGATAAATTGGTATTAAAGCTATAACTGACTGTAAGACAATCAACCTAGTTAGAAATGGATGTTTTTAGGATCACATTATCTTTATTTTGCTACCTTTAATTTACTATAAAATTTTGCTTATATTTTGTCCTTTATCTATTGCAAAAATTATCTTATTCTAATACTCAACCTTTTCAATCTTATAGATGGGCCGCACCAAGCTAACACCCTGCAAGCGTACCATTGTGATGCCAACAAGGAGGACGAGGTTCACGCTTGGCAAGCGCGTTCCTACACACCTAGTGGAGGCTCTAAGGAGCATGGAGGAGGAACCGCATGAGGAGGTGCCCATGGAGGAACCTCTGGAGGACTAGATGGAGGATGAACCCATGGATGAAGAGACTGAAGAGGGGCCCATGTATGAGGAGCCCATAGAGATAGAAGAATCTAAGGAAGAGCCCATGGAGGGAGATGAATAGGGGGTCATGATGGAGCTGGTGACCCTGATGATGGTGATGATTCTGACAACTCCAATTCTGATGATGGGGGTAATGATGGTGGTGATGGAGATGGTGGAGATGATAGTGGAGATGATGGTGGTGATGGTGACGGAGATGGAGGAGACAGTGGAAATGATGGTGATGATTACCATGATGCACTGCTGGCTCAGGGGTGGACCATGGAGATCCACTGTGATTTGCAGGGAGATGCCTACTACCACCCCAAGCTTCTCTCACTTGTATGTCGCTACCACACCAGGTGCACCGTATAGTACAGGACAGAGCATTAGACCCACCCCGATTACACCGGCTCCTGGGAGACAGAGGTGTACATCCGCGAATGGACTCAAGTGCACTACATCCACCGTGCCATCACTGCATGGCTCACACATGCAGCCACCATCCGGGATGTTGCTCGACAGGCGCTGGTGGTCAATCATGATCGGCACTTTGATGACATCAAATGGGAGGAGGATCGTTATCTTCCCCACCATCGGAGCGCCCAATCCACCTACAACATCGCCGCACCACTTGAGGAGGAGAACCATAGGCTTAGGCCTACCCTGATGAGCTCAGCCAAGACCAACATCGACTTGGATCAAGCCTTGGATGAGCTAGATGTCATGGGGAAGGCCTACCTGCAGCTTGCCTAGGAGAATGCTATGTTGAAGTAGCATCAAGGAGGTCCTAATGTGGAAGCACCAGGTATTCCTTCTCAATCACCCCAAGGAATAGAGGAGTCTTTGGAGACCCCACCACCAGCACCAACATCGACCCATAGGATGATTTCCCAAAATATGTAATAAACACGCATAGATGTGCGAGGAGTGTTTAGTTTCTTTTCTTTTTAATGGTTGAGCAATTGATACTTGAGTGGTTGGATGGTTGTCATGATGAACAATGTTTGATTTGGATTTTTGTCATGATTGTGATGACTTGTGGGCATGTCCATAGTCATTTAGTTTAAGATTAAGGTATAAGGATGATATGAATAAATAGAGGGGTTTCTTTTTATCATGATGTCCATTCTGTATCATTCTGAGCAGTCCAACTTTATCAGATTATAGCTCATGTTATAGATGTCCAATGGTCATGAAAATTTTTTGGAGATAAGTAGACTTATACATCTTTCTTTTTTCTCTAGAATCACCTCAATACCTATTATGAATTGTGAGATACAGCTGTTGTAAGTTGATGTTTCTATGCTGTCAGAATTCTAGAGCAGTACTGCTTGTCGTCTATTTTTTCCTAATTAAACGTCAGAATCTTAAAATGTGTTCTAAATTAAAGTTGTAGATAATTTCATAATATTTCCATAAAGGTAAAATTTGTATTCAGATAATAAACATAGTGAGAGATATGCTCATTTTACTGTGTTGTTGTTTGTCCAACTCGCCGGAAAGTTCAGAACAATTATCTTCTTGTATACCTTATATATATATCTTGTCTTTGATCTTGTGATACCTACTCTCATTAGGCCATTATCTCTTAAAGGTTATATATTTTGGACATATGAGACTTATATGATGTATCTACAAATGATGAACACCAGGAAGAACAACCAGGGAGGCGAGGACTTGCCACTGCCACCCCCTATCACTTTGGAGCAACTGATGATGATGCAAACTTAATTGCTTCAGCAGATGGCTCAGAGCATGCAGAATATTGGGAATAGGAATGGGAATGCGCCCCCTCAAGTTGGGAACAGAAGAGGAGAGTTTTTGAAGGGACATCCACCTGTCTTCAAGCATTCCACTGACCTACTCTAAGCTGATGACTGGCTGCGTGCAATTGAGAGGCAACTTGAGATTGCACAGTGTGATGACAAAGAGAAGGTTTTGTATGCTTCTGGACAGCTGCAAGGGGCTGCACTTGACTGGTAGGACTCTTTTCACTTTGGCCATACTGAAGCTAATCCCATCACTTGGTAAGAGTTTCGTAGTGTCTTCCGCTCTCATCATGTGCCTGCTGGGTTGATGAAGTTAAAAAAGAAGGAATTCTTGGCTCTCAAGCAGGGAAGCATGTCTGTTGTAGAGTATCGTGACAAGTTCGTACAATTGTCACGGTACGCACCTACTAAAGTGAAAGATGATGAGAAGAGGTAGGAGCTATTCATGGAAGGTCTGAATGATGGTCTCTAGTACCAACTGTTGTCCCATACCTTTGCTAGTTTCCAGTAGCTGGTGGACAAGGCCTTGGTTATAGAGAACAAGCGCCGCCAAATGGAGGACAAGAAGAGGAAATTCAAGGGGTAATAACAAGGGAGTAACTCTTGTGTCCGCACTGCTCCTCAGCAAGCTTACCCACAACAGTGCTATCAGGGTCAGTCCAGTCTGAACAACCACAACCAGTAACCACAGCATGCACAGCAGCAGCAGTAGTATAAGGCACTAGTTGAGCACCAGCAGCAAGCTAACAATGTTCCTATAAAGAATAATGTCCCCAATGCTCCACAAAAGAATGGCGCACCAAAGGCGCCAAATGCAGTCAATGATAATAGATGCTTTAACTATGGAGAACTAGGACATTACTCCAATAGATGCCCCAAGAAGACGACTAACATGCAGCAGAACTATGTCTAGGGAAAGGTCAATCATGTGACTACAGAGATAGCTCAGGAGGCACCTGATGTGGTGATCGGTATGTTTCTGGTCAACTCAAACTTAGCTATAGTTTTTTTATTCTAGTGCTTCATATTCCATCATAGCATATACTTTCATAAAGAAGCATGGTATTCCCGTATGTGTTATGAAGAAACCCATGTTAGTAAACTCACCTAGAGGGAAAATGAAAGCAAATTGGATATGCTTAGCTGCTAGTCTCATCATAAGGGGGGTAGAATTTCAAGCCAACCTTGTAGTCATAGACTCCTCTAGAATTGATGTTATCTTGGGTATGGATTGGTTGAGGTCCCGGAAGGCAGTTATAAATTTTGGGAACAGTTCCGTGAATCTAACCACTCCATCTGGAGAGAAAGTTGAGTATGTGGCAACACTGTCAGCCTCAGAAATTTGTCGGGTTAATCAATTGGAGTGCACAACCATAGAGGATATACGGATAGTAAATGAGTATCCGGATGTCTTCCCTGAGGAGCTACCAGGTATGCCACCTAAACGAGATATTGAGTTTATAATTGAACTTTTACCTAGAATTGCACCCATAGCTAAGAGACCTTATAGAATAGGAGTGAATGAATTAGCAGAACTATCGACATGAAATTTTGTCCCGTGCCGAGGGCACACGAGCAAGCCGAAAGGGTCTGCTCGATGGAGCTATAGATCCACCTGGCTTTAACGCAGGGATGGTCGATCCTGCGTACTCCTCCCATGATGTGCTAGTCAATTTGACTCTATAGTTGACAAGGAGAGAAAGCTAATCAGTAATTTAAGGCGAAACGTGCCGATGTTGCTAGACAGTCCCAAATGTGCGGCTCTGAGAGATGATATGGAAGAAGATCGACTAAATAGTTGATTCCGGCATGCTCAAAAGAATAAATCAATTAATGCTCATGGAGTTATGGAAGGAAGATCGGTTATCATTCAGGATGAACATCGTTATTTAGAGAAATATTAGTCAATGGCAATAGGATGTCAACAATAATCATTTTATGCTAAGCCAATGACTGCAAGTAACCGAATCTTTTTTTTATATAAAAGAAGTAGCTCATCATCATTTAACCATTTAATAAAGATAAATCTAATGAACATATTATATCTCATCTATCGCTATGACCATTGGGGCATGAGGCAGAATCATGCAGGTCGTAGATTCAATAATAGATTTCACGACCCTAACTTATTACTAATATTAGTGGGGCATGAGACAAAATCATGCAGGCCGTAATACAATAATAAGATCATGGGGCTAACATATCTTTCAACCTATCTTTACTTCAATGGTCTCGTGACATGAACTGCATATATGAAAGCACACGATATCAGCTAAAACAGTCGATTCAGGCATAGCGCACAATTAAAGTCATGCCCTATCAGGAACAGATCTATCAAATAATGATCCCCACTCCACGGTGCTAACAGTGGGGTGTGAGGCAAAATCACACAGGCCATGATAACAGGCCATAGAACGATTTTTGTTAGCCAATAGATCTATTCAAGACAGGACATGCCTTAACCGCACACTATGCACGATCAAGATTGATATAAAACAGCCGATAAAACATAACTCATCATTTAAGATGCAGATTAGATCAGTTTAGATTAACAAATGATGGGTTAAATAGGATATAAGGCCGATCTAGATCAATCCCAATCGGACGAAGTGATATTGCTGTAATTAAATAAATAATGGAAGCAATAAGCATTATCGGTAACTAAATGAATCTATCCGAAGGACGCCACCCTTAGATAGAGCCAATAACTTGACCTTAATCTAGTTTGAGCAGTGGAGGTCGACTGGATCGATGCAGCCGTACGAACAGAAGTATAAGCCATGACGGTACTTACAGACAAGCCAGAGGTCTGCCGGACCGATGCAGCCCTGCTTGCTGAAGAACTCACCGAGATCTACTCTACTCCTACTCCTAAGCGGTGGCCGGAGCCAAAAAAAAGTAAGTAACTTGTATTGGATTGATTGTGTGTCCTTTACAATAGCCAGGGTCCAATATTTATACCCGGAACCTATGCATGAATCCTACTTAAGCATGACTCACTATAATTTTTGTCCTAGGAGAAAATATTCTTAATTTAAGATAACTTGGACCCTAATCTTTCCCATTTTGTAGAGTCTAGCATGATTTTCCGAGCGCCGCTCATAACTTTTGTCGTTATCTGCTGGCGCTATCTGAAGAAAGCCGACTCTAGTGCTACATTCGAATCAACTGATACCGATCTTCACGCAATCGATTCCTTGATGACATGATCTTGGGAGCTTTCGAGTCCCTACAATTCTTCTTCTAAATTTTGGTGTAAACAAGAACTTAAGAAACAAATAAGGGAACTATTAGATAAGGGTTATGTCCATCCTAGTTCTTCATCTTAGGGTGCACCAGTATTGTTTGTAGAGAAGAAAGATGGTACACAAAGAATGTGCATAGATTACAGATCACTTAATGAGGTCACAATTAAGAACAAGTGTCCACTGCCTAGAATCGATGACATGTTTGACCAGTTGAAGGGAGCTTGTGTGTTTTCCAAGATCGACCTCTGATCTGGATACCATCATTTGAGAATAAGACATTCTGACATTCCCAAAACTGCTTTTGTGACCTGATATGGATTATATGAGTTTATAGTCATGTCTTTTGGTCTGACAAATGCACCTGCTTACTTCATGTATTTGATAAACAAAGTATTCATGGAGTACCTTGACAAGTTTGTCGTTGTGTTCATTGATGATATATCAGTCTACTCTAAGAATGAAGAGGAACATGAGGAACATTTGAGGCTAGTATTGCAAAAGCTTAGAGAACATCAGCTCTTTGATAAGTTTAGCAAATGTGAGTTGTGGCTAAAAGAAGTATCTTTCCTTGGTCACATAATCTCTAATGGAGGCGTAGAAGTAGATCCCAAGAAAGTTAGAGATGTGTTGAGTTGGAAGCCACCTCAGGATGTTAGTGAGATTCAGAGTTTCTTTGGTATGGCTGGGTACTATAGGAGATTCATTGAGGGATTCTCTAAATTAGCAAAGCCCATGACTGCTCTATTAGAGAAGAATGACAAATTCGTATTGGTCCATCGGTACACCGTAGGGCTATGGACTCGGTCCGTAGTGCCGCATCAGTGTGCGTCCATGCACACGTGATGCATCGTGCCAACTAGAGTGGGCCATGTGGCCATCCAGTCAGCAGCCATGTAGGTCAACCCATAGTCAGCCGGACTCTTTTGTAGTTTAGCCCTTGAGTTTTCAGTTAATCAACCAGCGGTCTAGTACAGTTCAAAAGAATTACTTTTTAGTTATATTTTTATTCATTTTAGTCCCTGTAGTTTTAAGAAATAGTGCACGCCATCCATAATTCATTTAAATTCAGATTTTATTAGTTTAAATTCAAATTTGAGTTTAGTTTATTTATAGAAATGCCATTGAAACTTGTTTTATGCAAAACTTTTGCGTTTTAAGTCTGATTTGAGTGATTCTTTCGCTCATGTGTTTGTAGTAGTACATAGATTAGTTTTATAAGCTTTTCAATCTATGTTTTTACTGCTTGGTGTACTATTCTAATAGAAGTCTATTTGTATGCATGTAATGATTAGATTGGATGCTTGATTGGTGAATTGGAACATGTTTAGAGGGTGATTAGTTTGAGGTGACTGAGGATCAGCAGGGAGATCAGCAATACCAAGAGGGGAACTTTGAGGAAGGCAAGTTTAGCAAAGGCCCCTTGTACCTATGAACTCTACAATTCATCTACATGCATGTGTTTAAATTTGAAGTACCCTTAAGGACTTTACCTAGATTACTACTTGTACAACATATTCGTGATACATATGGTTTGGGATGCATTTTGGATAGATGCTGCAGTGCTCAACATAAAATAGTTGTTAAACATGACTAAAGGTATTATGCAATGTGATAAAATGCAGCTTTTTAGCAACAATTAGGGGGCTAGAGTACAAGGTTGAGTGCTCTAGTGCCTCTCCATAATGAATTAATCTTGAAGCGGACACCCAGGAGGTTTTGTACAACCCCGAGTGTCATATGGCTCTGACTTTAACCTATTAACTAGATTGTACTAGCTCATCTGTAGCTTTCCATAAGGGCAAGAGGGAGGCACTAGTTGGCATGTTTCTTTTCCAACTAGGGTGTGTACTATGCCACGACCAAGAGTGCCACTCCTAGAGGAGGGCCACATACAGCTAGATGGCTGAAACCTTAGCAGCTACTGCTTGTTAGTGTGACTAGCGAAGGGTTATGTACTAAGACCCTGCCACACTTCCTAGGTAGAGGTGTTGTGGGCTTTGCAAACCTCGGCATTGGGAATCACGACTCAGTGGGTAACGTTGTACAATTTCTATAGAAATATTTAACCTGTTATAACAGCCAGGTTCACAGATACGAGCGATCTAGATCCTTCATGATTAGTGGTTACTATGGATGGTTGGGAAATGGATATAATCTTGATTATTCACTATTACCACTTGGGTTGGGATTATTCACTAAAGTAGTGATCCAGGATGCTAAAACTTGACCAACTAAAATTGCGAACCATTGTCAAACCGTGTCTAGCCTTTGAGCCTCATAGATCCCTTTGATATACTTGCTAAGCATGGTGAGCTTACACTTGTTTTACATTCAATGAAAATCCCAGATGGGTAACAGATAACACATATGAAGAGTTTCTAGAGGATATCTAGGACTACTAGATTGATGTTCACGAGTTGGAGTCCCTGTGATAGTTTGGGCTTAGATTTCTGCTTTGTGCAATAATGTTGCCAATGAGCAAGACTATGTGATAATAGTATGATGAGATATGCAATGTAATAAAGTACTTTACTTTGATATTATTACAATTTGATGGCATATGTGTGTTTGGACATCCTAGGCGCACATATATGAGTACTTGATTTTGCTATGCAAAATTAGGTGCGATAGTAAAAAGCAGACAAACTCCGGCCCTTCTGTACTATTGAACAAACTTATTATTTTGTTTTGTTTGATTGAGTTTGTTTTTCTTCCCTTTTTATGTGTGAAAAGGAGTTTGTGTGTTTCGACCCTTCCGTTAGTTAAGACCATAGGGCCTGAGGTGCAAGAGGGAAACTCTGATTACACTGGTAGGCCAGAGTGACGTAGCCGTAGGGGTGTAGGTTTCTTGTAGTTCGACCAGCCATGCTCAATCGTTCGTTTCCATAGATCTTTCCATTAGGTTTAATGTGAGGGAAAGGTTGGGTGCGGTGACTATTTCAGAAAGGGTGTATTTATGCCCTTATCAGCCCCCGAGTGAGGCCCGACCCCTTGCCATTGCTGGGTTGGGTTTCACTAGAGATCGAGGAGAAGATAGCGAAACTAGTAGGATATAGCATCTCTTGTTTTTGCACGTACTTTCCCCCTTAGGTTCTGAGCCATCGTTCAACTTTCCTCGAGCCCCCGCGCATAGCAGGGGTTCAGTCGAGGGTCGGCTCGTCTTTATGATTGTTGCCCATCTGTTGTTTCCGCAACTGGAGGGGTTGAGCTAACATCACTTGCCTTGATGGCTGGAGTGACGCGCTCGGTGAGCTCGCTAATGGGCATGTTTGAGTAGAATCTAGGTCTGTCTTTCATGATGGGATCGGCAATGCCCTCATGCAGCATTCCGCTGCTCCTTAACCCACCTTCCAATAGATGCCCCCTCAATGGGGATTCTATGGGCTCAGCTGGAGATTAGGATCGAACGAAAAGGTCAAGATGACCCTATCTGCTTCTAGGCAGGTCGAGCAAAGGCCGCTGGGGCTCATCTACATTTTGCCCTGGCTCTTGTTCGACGCGAGACTGCCTCGGGCCCTCTGTGGGCCAACCTTCGAACCCTGGTCTCCCAATTTTAGGATCAGGTGGCTCGAGCCCCTAAGCCCCATGAAGCTCGGTAGGGGTTGGCCATGTTTCATGCATCACCCCATCCTCAGTTTCTACAACCAGAGGGGCTGAGCTAACAACACTAGCCTCGATGGCTTGAATGTCGCGCTTGGTGAGCTCGCTAATGGGCATGTCCGAGTGGAATCTGGGTCCATCATCTGCAGATGGTGAAGCGACCTGATTTCCGCGAAGGGAAATCCACAGAGTCGAAGTGTAAAATGACCGTTGTAGATCATATTACCCAATTTCCAGTCGAATACCACATCCATACAACGATAATATCATAGTACATATAGTGTGGAATTACATAAATTATTACATCACCGTATTGGCGGAATCAAAAGTAGCATTCATTCAGAACAGCTTGAAGATAAGATCGCCAAACTCGAGCGTAGGAACGAACCCCTCAACCATCAAACTCCTCAGCAGAACCTGTGTGCCAAAATTTATTAGTACGATTTGTACTGGCCACTTCCACCTTATGAGCATTGCTTTGTGAAAATTGGATGCAAGTTGAATATAATCAAAAGGAACCTATAAGGCTGGGGTTTCCTATGTATTAGCATATCAAGTATATAATAGTATAGTCAAGTTTTAACACCATTCCCACACACATTCCACCCCATTTCCGTCCAGAGCCAGGTTTCGATCCAGGGATCAATATACCACCATCTCCATATCATCATCAAACCATCACCATACCATCGCTCAGTCGATAGGCCAACTCCCTCTCGACACTATCTCAAGGCCCGTAGCCCCTGGCTACAACCGACACTCTCTCATGGGGGAAGAAGAGAAGGACTCATCTCTCTATCTAGTTTAAGCGAAACCCAGGAAAGGTCCATAGCCGACAAGTCAGTATATGTATCAATCGATCAACCATACACTCTGTAGAGGTTTCACATAACCACAAGATCCACCTTCCTCGCTGACCATCGTCAACTGGGCTGATTCCGGCTGCTTGCTAGCCTAGGATAATGCCACTCTACCATTCAGCCCTTGTACACCTCAAGTCTAGTCTAGGGCGGCTGAAACTGTGAGTCATGAGCCGGGTCCACAAGGTCTCCATGAAGTCTCGGAAGGGTGTGGGGGAAATCCTCCACGCCCCATACCTCCTTACACTGTCTGCTATCAACCTAGCAGTAGTGGCAATACCCTACCAAGTAGTCTGGCCGTCCCGCACCATATAGGGCGAGTGGTACGTAAGGCTTCCCGGTGAATCTGAGTACTAGTAAGTCCTTAGGGATGACCAAGCTAGAATGCCTTCATCGGGGTTTCCATTTACCATGCCACCACAGCACCTCCACCCCGGGCTCCTCCCATCACTGGTTCACACCTAGGGCCACCTCATATACCATTTACCCACCACAGGTATCCATTCCAGGGGTGCCTAGGTAGCACCTCATGGCAAGACTTGCCCTAGGCTCGTCGTATACTCTAACTTGGTCGACACAACCCTTACCCTCCATGCACCCAAGTCACACACGCAGCACTCTCCCCATAGTCCAGATAACACCAGTTTCCACCACGCATCAATGTAGTACAAGCGTAGTAGAAGTAATAGGCAATGAAATATAGCAGCAAGCATGTGTCTAGCCTAATAGTAGGGTAAGCAGGGGTAAGGGTGCATCAAGGTAAAGGCCATCAAGTAAGCATACTACCATGCAAGTCCTATCATAGTGTGAATAAAGTAAAGCAATAGCAGTTCTATATGAGCCAGGCGTAATAGGTGCTATGAGGTTGGGTGGGATGTGGCACCTTTAGTGTAGTCATCTCCGTACTCCTCATGGTACTCTCGGTCCTCGTCCATCTGGTTCTCCTCTGAGTCTACAAACGATCGCATTATAGTCACGTTAGCGACGTCTATAGAATAGCACAAAAAGCAATGAAAATTCAAAATAGCCAAATGCACTCAAACATGGGTTCATTGTGTAGAGCTTGATTTTAGATGAATTTTGGTCCCTAGTCTTATATTTTTTGGAGTTCGTATGAATGAGTTATGAATTTCCAAAGTTTCAATCATTTTTGAAAATGGAAAAGACTGAATTAATATCGTGCTGACATGTGTCACGCTCCTGTTGGTCCACGTGGCATGCTGACATCAGTATGACATTAGCATGACATCATCATCTTGGTTCTGGTACTGACAGGTGGGGTCCCGCATGGTGGTGTCACTGACATGTGGCCCCGATCAACGGTCAACGTTGACCGGTCAATGGTCAATACAGGCCGAGCCCAAACTGGGCTGGTTGGGCCTAGATACGAGCTAGGGCTTTGGCCCGCCACATGGCACGCGCTGGTGCGGCCATGTCGTCTTACTGGGCCACTAACGGGCCGTGATCCATGGGCGCATGTGAGGCGTGGTTCATGGTGAACCCGCCTGCGTTGGTCCATAGACCATAGAGCCAGTCTATGAAGGACTTGGTCCACTTACTCCTTCCCAGGGTTCGGTTCACGTGCACAACGTGGTCGTGGTCGGAGCTCAGCGGAGCTGCTCAGAACGTGGTCGGTGTGGTCGTGGTTAGAGCATCGACGGTGCTGCTTGGAACATGGTTGGAGCATCGGCGGAGCTGCTCGGAACGTGGTCGGCATGGTCATCATCAAAGCATCGGCGGAGTTGCTCGAAACAGTGGTTGGCATGGTCGACGAGGGGAAAATCCCCATCTCTTCTCCTGACTGGGGCTCTCGCCAGCTGTGAGGTCATTGGCGAGCACCCGCAGGCGGCGCTAGCATCCGATTAGGGTAGGCAATAGCTTCCCCATGCCATGGCGACTGCGACGGTGGGGTCGGGGCGATGGCTAGGGCTTCCTAGGGCTCTGGCCATGGTGAACGGCAGCGTGGGTTCATCGGTGTGCATGGTACAGGGCTACAGTGGTAGCGAGAGCCTAGTTGGAGGAGCGTGTGAGCTCCACGGTGCTTCTACGGCCATGGTGGGCGTGTTGAAGGAGCTCCTGGTGCTCCTAGTGGCTTCGGCCATGATGGTGGGGGCAAAACAGAGGCAGTGGCGCTCCGACTAGGTGCGGTGTGGCAACACAGGGCTCCGGTGGGCTTCTTCCTTGGCTAAGGTGAGCGTGGTGTGACTCTCGTCATGGTGGAGCCAGTCGGGGTGTCAACATCGCCTTTACCATGACGTAGAAGACGTGGTGATCTCACCATGGTTGTGCTCTCGACCATGGTGAGCATGCCTGTGCATGTGCGCTCCTGTTCCGATGTACAACGTCATGGCTAGGGGTCCTTCTTTTGGCTGATGGCAACGTGCACGGCGCGTCTTGGGTCTCAGCAAGCATGGCCATAGGCGGTCTCCCTAGCTAACCAGTTGGGCTAGGCCGGAGCTCGAAGCTTCAGCAAGGTTTTGATCATGGCGGTGCATGTTCCATTTGGCTAGGGAGGTGGTCTCAGCAAGATGGCTCACCATAGGGTTCGTGGTGGTAGGATGGCGGTGTGGTGGTGAGGCGAGGCCATGATGAGGTGATGCAGTGCCGTGCTGAGCAGCTATGTTGTTGTAGTAGATCGGGGCGGTGCTCCTGGCTCCAGCGAGGTCCTCCCCATAGCGACTTCCTTCTCCTCCTTGCTTCTCCCTCCTCCCTCTCTCTTGGCTTGATGCTGTGTGGTGATGTGCCACCAGTGGTGGTGGCGAATGGGCTGAGGGTTAGGGCTCATGGATGTTGGCTTTTATAGCCAAGCTCCAAGGGCTCCAATGGCGGACTGGCGATCGGGCGGTGGTGATGCGTGCGGTGCATTCGATGGCTCGCGTGCGGTAGTGTAAGCGTGGCATAGGGGGAACAAGGTCATGCGATTTGCGTGACCCTAGGCCCACGCCTGCCATGCTGGTCAGCCACTGGTCACGTGGTGGAGAATGCGTGGGCAAGGGGAAGAAGATGCTACTGTGCTGACAAGCAGGGTCGGGTCGTCAGGCGCTTGGCGCGATGTGGCTGCATGCTGTGCGTGATAGCTGACGAGCGGGCTCGGCTTGTCAGCGGCTGTGCGCATGTGGGCGGCGATGCTAGGGCCGGCTTCGTGGGTGACGCACATGAAAGGGCAGGCAAGGCTGGTTCGCAAGGCCAAGCAGGCCTAGGCTGCTGCTACCCCCTCTTCTTTCCTTTCTCTTTTATTTGTTGCCAATTTGATTAGGGTTTATTATAAATATTAAGTAAGTTAGTTAAACATCACATAAGGCAAAAGAATCCAAATCACTAGTGGGATTAAGGATGCATGCATGATTTATTTATTTAGGAATTTAATTACACATGTAGCATAAAACCAAACTATGCTTATGATCTTAACCTAGTTGGGTCACATCAAATCCAAAACTAGGGTTTGGTTTCTATATGTGTCACTCAACATCACATAGGGCTAACACAAAAATTTTGTAGTTGGGATTTTTGGTGTGTGGATTTTTGGGTTGTTACTAGATGGGGTCAGCATAGCCCTCATGTGGCATTTCACTGCTCCTTAACCCACCTCCCGGCAAATGCCCATGTCACTCTAGAGAGCGACTCAGGTGGCCTGCTGGCCTCTCCTCGATGGAGATTCTGTGGGCTTGGCTCGAGGTTAGGATCAATCAAAAAAGGTCTAGATGTCCCTGTCCGCTTCTAAGTGGGGTTAGGCAAGGCCGCTGGGGCTCATCTATGTTTTTCTACCCTGGCTCTGTTTGACACGAGGCAGCCTCGAGCCCTCCGCGGGCCAGCCTTCAAATCTCAGTCAGTTGCCGCTCATATCGAGTGAGACGACTACCACTTCGTGACGTGACGCTAAGCATTGTGATGCAGCAATTGCATATGCAATGCTTAGATGTATGGGATGAATGCATGGATGAATGGATGAAATGAATGAATGAATGAATGCTTGAGAATGGATGAATGAATGATCATATAATAGAAAAAGAAAAGTGGGGGTCAGTATAGTTACCTCGATGGCATGAGTGACGGGTTTGGGGAGCTCTTACCGAATATGTCCAGTGTGGGGTTCTGGGCCCAATGTTCATGATGGAGCCAGTATAACCTGCATGGAGTATCCCATTACTCTCTATCCGTCTCTCGGTAGTGGCCTGAGCCATTCGACCAATTTGGGTGACCTGTCGGCCTCCCCTCGATGGAGATTCCATAGGTGGGCCCCTCTAAACCCTTCCTGAGAAGGTGGAAGCTAAAGCACGGGGTGCGGGGACAAAGACTCTAATTATGTTGGTGAGCAAAGGCACCGTAGCTGCCGAGGCATAGGTTTCTCGTAGTCCAGCTAGTTTTACTCAGCGTTTGTTTCCGCACACCTTGCCTCTAGTTTCTTAACCTGAGGAGGGGTTGGGCACTAGGAATGTCTATGTAATAGACACTCCTGCCAGCCCCCAAGCAATGCCCCATCCCCTGTCGTTGCTGGGGTCAGGAGCTCGGTAGTGAATTTAATACATGTAAAGTAATGGTGATCGGCTCTTTTAGTGTCTAAGGCCAAAAAGCCTAGGATGTGGAAAAGAAAACTCTGATTACGCTAGGTGAGCAAAGGCACCATAGCCATTGAGGCATAGGTTTCTCGCAGTCCGGCTAGTTTTACTCAGCGTTTGTTTCCACAAACTCTACTTTTGGGTCTTAATCATGAGAAAGGGTCAGGACAGTAGAGACTGTTTACCGAGATAGATGTGATCTTATTAGCCCCTAAGTGAGGCCCTGTCCCCTGCCGTTGCTAGGGTCGGGTGTCACGAAAGATTGGGGAGTTTGATAACGAAACCAATAAGAGAGTGTGTGTGTTTAATAAGGGTAAAAGTGACGTAGCTGCTCGATATTACAGGCATTGGTGAAGACCTCACCGTCGATGGTCTTGAGCTTGTAGGTGCCTAGGTCCGGAGCACATCCTGTGATGATGTATGGTCCCTCCCATGGAGGGGAGAGCTTCTGGTGGTCCTTGCTGCTCTAACGAGGTAGAGGACCAGATCTCTGATGCTGAAGGCCTGACCCCACACTCGTTAGCTATGGTACCTGTCGCAATGCCAGTTGGTATTTGGCCGAGCGGAGGAGGGCAACATTACATGCTTCATCCAGTTGGTCCATGGCATCTTCGAGGGATGCCTCAGCCCCATGTTTGTCGTACACCCTAACCCTTGGTGCTCCATAGTCGAGGTCGGTCAGGAGGATGACCTCAGAACCAGTAGACTATGAAGAATGGTGTGTAGCTGATGGCTCGGCTGGGGGTTGTCCTTAGGCTCCAGAGCACTGCGAGAAGCTCGGTGACCCACCATGCGCCAAACTTGTTCAACCAGTTGAAGATCCTAGGCTTGAGGCCCTGTAGGACCATGTCATTTGCTGCGCTCGACGTACCTGTTCGTGCGAGGGTGCGCCATAGTGGCCCAATCGACTCGGATGTGGTATTCATCGTAGAACTAGGAGGAATTTCTTTCTGATGAACTGTGTGCCATTGTCCATGATGATGGAGTTTGGGACTCCAAAGCGATGGACGATGTTGAGGAAAAATAGCATGGCCTGCTCGGACATGATCGTGGAGATTGGCCGAGCCTCTATCCACTTTGTGAACTTGTCTATGGTGACAAGCAAGTGGGTGTAGCCCCCGGGTGCTCTTTTGAGGGGTCCAACCAGATCAAGCCCCAGACCATGAATGGCCACAGGGGATCGTCTAGAGCACTTGGGACGGTTGGTGAGTCTACCGAGCGTAGTACTGACACCCTTCATATGTGCACACGATCTGCTCAGTGTTGGCTACGGCGGTCGACCAGTAGAAGCCTTGTTGGAACATGTTTCTAACCAAGGGTCCTAGGTGTGGCATGGTGACCGTAGACCCCACCATGGATATCACTCAGCAAACGCTTCCCCTATTTGATAGGGATGCAGTGTTGTTGGATCCTGGTGTGGTTTCACTTGTAGAGTTCACCCTCTACAAGGACAAAGGACTTAGGGCAACGAGCGAGCCGTCGAGCCTCTATCTTATCTATCAGTAGCAACTCACAGGAGGAGGTAGTCAAGCTAGAGTGTCCTCAAGTTGACTAGAGGGTCAGGCTCTATCGCGGGTCCTCTTCGAGCTCCATGACTTCGGAGACGAATGGAACTGATGGTTGGTTAGCCCCTGAACCTAGGGCGGGCAGACCATCATTGGCTAGTTCTGACCCCTCATAGTGAACTGAAGGATTATGCTGATCATTGGTGAAGGTGCCTGTTCGCACTGGCTCTCGGCCAAACGCCGCTTTCGCTAGCGCATCAGCCCAGGGCGGGCAGAATGTGGTTGAACTCGAGGCTGTCAAACTTGTCCTCTAGCTGGCAAACTTCTTAGCAGTATGCGGCCATCTTGGCATCATGGTAGCTCGACTCCTTCATGACTTGGTCAACAACCAGCTAGGAGTCCCCTCGGACATCGAGGCATCGAATGCCCAACTCGATGGAGGTGCGTCGGTCAGTTGATGAGTGCCTCATATTTGGCAACATTATTGAAGGAGGGGAAATGGAGGCGAACCATGTACCTCATGCGTACCCCAAGGGGTGACATGAAGACCAGCCCTGCGCCAGCAGCCTTTCTTCATCAATGATCTATCGAAGTACATCGTCCAGTACTCTTGGTCGACGACCGCTGGCTGGTATTTGGACCTCGGTCCACTCTGCAATGAAATTAGCCAACACCTAGGATTTGATGGCCAGTCCAGGAGGCATACGTAATGCCTTGACCCACCAGCTCGAGTGCCCACTTCATGATTCTTCCTATAGCATCTTGGTTTTGTATGACCTCGCCATGGGGGAAGGACAGCACAACTGTCATCGGATGTGACTCGAAGTAGTAGCACAGCTTCCTCTTGGCGATGAGGATGGCATACAGGAGCTTCTGGATTTGGGGGTAGTGGGTTTTAGAGTTGGATAGGACCTCGCTAATGAAGTACATGAGGCGCTATACTTTGAGGGCATGCCCTTCTTCTCGCTCTATTACCAGGGCGGCGCTGACCACTTGCGTGGTGGCCGCAATGTAGAGTAGAAGGTGTTCTCCATCGATTGGAGGAACTAGGATCGGGGCCTTCGTCAGAAGCTACTTGACCATGTCAAGTGCTTCCTAGGCCTCGGATGTCCATTCAAAGTGGTTGGCCTTCTTTAGAAATCAATAAAGGGGGAGACCTCATTCGTCGTGGCATGAGATTGAAGCAGCTGAGTGCGGCGAGGCACCCTATAACTCGTTGTACCCCCTTCATGTTCTGAATTGTGCTCATCCTTGTGATGGCTGAGATCTTCTCTGGTTGGCTTCGATGCCACGCTCAGAGATGATGAAACCGAGCAGCATACCCCTCGGGACCCCAAAAACGCACTTCTCGAGATTGAGCTTGATGTCGTTTGCTTGGAGTTTTTGTGAAGGTCTGCTCAAGGTCAGCTACAAGCTAGTCAGCCTATTTTGACTTGACCACGATATCGTCTATGTAGGCCTCAACGGTCCACCCGATGAGGTCTCCAAAACACTTGAGCATGCAACGCTGGTACATAGCCCTAGTGTTCCTCAGACCGAACGACATTGTGATGTAGCAGAATGATGAGAAGGGGGTGATGAAAGATCTGGTGAGCTAGTCAAACTCTTTCATCGTGATTTAGTGGTACCCGGAGTATGCATCAAGGAAGTAGAGGGTTTCGCACCCTGAGGTAGAGTCGACTATTTGGTCTATGCGTGGTAAAGGAAACGGATCCTTTGGGCACGCTTTGTTGAGACCCATGTAGTCAACACACATCCTCCATTTCTCACTCTTCTTTCATACAAGAATGGGATTGGCTAACCACTCAGGGTGGTACACTTCCTTGATGAATTCGGCCACCAAGAGCTTCGCGATCTCCTTGCCGATGGTCCTTTGTTTCCCCTCATCGAAGCGACGCAGGCGTTGCTTCACCGGCTTGGAGCTTGGGCTGATCTTCAAGGCATGCTCAGTGACTTCCCTTAGAATGCCTAGCATGTCCAAGGGTTTCCATGTGAAGATGTCTCTATTGGCACAGAGGAAGTCGATGAGCATGCTTTCCTATTTAGAGGAAAGTGTGGTGCCAATGCGCACCACCTTGCCCTTGGGGCTACCGGAGTCTATGAGGACCTCCTTGGAGCCCTCCGCTGGCTCAAAAGACCTGGTCGACTGCCTAGGGTCAGGTGCTTCCTCGGCGACCTCCTTCCTGATGGCTGCAAGCTCTCTAGAGGCGACGATTGCTGTGGCATGATCGTAGCACTCGACCTCGCATTTGTATGCAGCACTGGAAGAAAGTGCCAATGGTGATGACCCCACTTGGGCCTGGCATCTTCAGCTTGAGGTAGGTGTAGTTGAGGATGGCCATGAACTTCGCATAGCATGGTCTTCCTAGGATGTCATGGTAGGTTCTGTGGAACCCAACCACTTCGAAGGTGAGGGTCTCCATCCTATAGTTGGACGGACCCTCGAAGGTGACAAGCAGATCGATCTACCCAAGTGGCATGGCCTGCTTTCTAGGCACAATGCCGTGGAAAGGCGCTCCGGTCGGTCGGATGCACGCTCGGTCGATGCCCATAGCATCGAGCTTCTCGGTGTACATGATGTTGAGGTTGTTGCCTCCATCTATCAGTACCTTGGTGAGCCGCTTTGTGCCGACAATCAGGTCGACCACGAGTGGGTATCTCCTAGGTTTTGGGATGTTCTCTGGGTGGTCGGTCTGATCAAAGGTTATGGCGGACTCCGACCATTGGAGGAAGGCAGGCATGGCCAGCTCATTCATATAGACCTCGCGGCGCGCTGAGCTTTTGACGGCGATTGGAGTTGAAGGCTGCCGACCCTCCGAAGATCATGAGGTAACCATTCGGTGTCATAAAGCCGTCGTCGTTCCCCTCGGCATCGTCCATGGTCGAATCGGGGTCCTTCCCGTGCTCCCCTTTGTTGGAGCCTCTAGACAGGAACCGCTTCATGAGGTCACAGTCCTTGTATAGATGCTTGACAGAGAAAGCATGGTTTGGGCATGGCCCCTTGAGTAACTTCTCGAAGTGGTTCAGAGTGCCCTCCATGGGCTTCCGACCTCCCTTTCGGTCGGTGGCGGCTACGAGCGAGCCCTCAGTGCAGCTACTTGTTCTTCTTCTTGGCAGGACGGTTGGAGGCGCCTTCGCAGGCATCCTCATCCTATTTTGCCTTGCCCTTAAGACGGTCAAAGATCGCTCCAACCACCTCTTCACCCGAGGCATGGCTGGTGGTGATGTCAAGAAGCTCCTTGGTGGTTCTTGGGCCCTTGCATCCTAGCTTGTGAACCAGGGACTCATAGGTGGTCCTAGATAGGAAAGCTCCTATAACGTCGGCATCGATGATGTTAGGTAGCTCGTTGCACTGTCGGGAGAAGCACCGGATATACCCATGGAGGGTTTCTCTGGCCTTCTATCGATAGTTCTTGAGATCCCATGGGTTCCTATGGCACTTGTATGTGCCCTAGAAGTTCCCCACAAAGATCTCTTTCAGGTTTGCCCAACTTTGGATTATGTTGGATGAAAGGTGTTCCAACCATGTACATGTCGAATCAGCAAGAACAATGGAAGGTTGCCGGTAATCCTCGATCCATAGTCTGGGGTTTGTTTCCCTAGAGTATTTCAGGATATTGGTTGGTGGTATGAACCTTGGTGGGAAGGTAGCATTGAGGATGTGTCGGCCGAAGGGCTTCGGTCCTAGCTGGCCAGGGCTCAGGCTTCGGTCCTCAGCGCTGTCGTAGCATCCGAAATGTCGAGGGTGGTAGCTGTGGCTGGCCCCCTCCCCCGTATCACTATGGGCACGCCTGTGGGCATCGAGTGTGTCATGCATGCCATGGTTGCAGCCAAGGCACTCATGCACTAGAACCGTGATGCGTGGCCTTGCCGCCTTGTGGCATCTAGTGGACTGATACGTCCTTGTTAGGTTGCTATGAGGGAGTGTGCTGGCTGGCGTCGAGCTCGCGTCGCCAAGACAGTGAGCTCTCAGCCTATTTGTGCCGTTGTGTGTTCAAGCAGTGTGCGAATCTTGTGATGGGCCCAATGCTCATCGGGCGTCACGGCTCCTAGAAGCCCACAGAGCAAGGTCATCACTGTAGCAAAGTTCTGGCTCGCTCGGGCAAAGTGTGGGAGGGCATCATCATCCTCGATGATGCTCCAGTTTACATCATGGGCCATGGCGCGTGCGTGCCCACCGTCTCCGTGGCGCTCGATCTCGCGATCAAGCTCTGTGTGTTCTTGGTCGAGCTGGAGTCATGCTTCCTCGAGCTCTCGGTGCCAGGCCTTCAGCTATTCCACCCGCATGCGATGTGGGGCCACTGTCTATTTCTCGACCTCATCATTGAGGTCATTCGTCGGGGGTAGCCTCCTCCTCATGGATGCTTTTAACGTGTCCCTCAGGGGTACCTGTCATGAACCATTCGCGAGAGGAGAGATGGCTCCCCCTACTAGAGTTAGAGCCAGAGGGTGACTCTGGCTCCTCTGCGAGGAGGTCATGGAAAGACTCCATGACATGTTCGATCACCCCCACGAACTCGTCATTCATGAGGGATGGAATCAAGCATTGCGCCACAAGGTGGCCAATAGTCTTTGCGACATTACGGAGACCAAACGGGAGCACTATCAGGGTGCTCTAGATGAGGTATTCCGGGGAGAGCGGCTCTCCCCCGATAAGTTGTGCCATGACATTGGTGAACGAGAAGGTGAGGTGGCGCGGGCCCTCTCGAGACTATTGGGCTCCTAGGAAGACGCTGATCTGACGCTCCAACCTCTCGCAGTCGAAGTTGAGTAGCTGACCGCTCCTGCGGGCGCGAGCCTCCGGCGCATGCAGCCATAGCTCCTCAAGCGCCTTGGTGATCACATCGAAGCCGGTGGAGTGGAGAGGTTGGATGATGGTGGGAACCAGCGCCCGCACCAGCTCTCCCTCCACCGTGACAATGAAGCCTAGGTCCCCGAAGCGCACGTGTGCGCCTGAGACCTAGCTTATGCCGTGACTAGCCATCCGAGCCCTGGTGTTCATGTTAAGACACGCAAAGTCCCCTACCTGGTGCACCAACTATCGGTGTTTCGAGTAAGCACCAATGAGTAAATTTGTATATTGCGTGTCTGGCTCGGATGGTGTGCTAAGAAGAACAAGGTTTATACTGGTTTGGGCAGAATGTCCCTACGTTCAGTTCGTGGTTGCTTCTCATGTTACTAGCACTGAAAGTTCATAGTAGGGGTTACAAACAGTCGAGAGAGGGACATGTCCCGAGTCTCTAATGATGTGTTGTGATGAATTTCGATTGGTTCGGATAGGTTTCGGATGTGTTCGGATTGAGTGTCTGTTGTGCGATGTGATATGCGATGGACTGTCTTTTCGATGCCCCTTAGTGGAGTGCCCTACCTTCCCTTTTATAGGCCAAGGGAAAGCATGGGTTACAATGGGAGAAAAGAAAAGAACGAGAGGGAGAGAAAGTCCTTCAGGGTCGCCGGACCTTTCCTTTCCTTTGTGCGGGCCCCGCTAACATGGCCGGTGGTGATAGGGATAGCCCCACGCTGGGCGCCTGTCCACCTGATGATGCCATGCCCTGGTGTTGTTAGCGGGTCATGACGTTCCATCCTGCCCCGGTGGGCAACACGGCGACCCAGTGTGCTGATTAGCGACCATACAGGGAGTAGGCAACACAGTGACCACGCGTCCATCCCTGTGGGTGATGTGAGTTCCCTGGAATGACATGTCACGGGGATGGGTCGTGTTGAGATGTGACTACTCCCTCCACGATGCTAGAAGTTTGACCTTGGGTTGTACTTTTCTGGCACGTAGTGGTTGGCGGCGACGTGAGCTTCCGTCAGGAGCTGTGCCCGAGGGATCAGGCGAGGCGGAGCCAGCCCTCAGACGTCGGGTGAGGTGGAGCTAGCCCTCAGACATCGGGTAAGGCGGAGCCAGCCTACAGACATCAGGGCGAGGCAGGAGTCCGCCGTTAGACGTCGGGCAAGGCAGAGTTCGCCCTCAGACATCGGGCAAGGCGGAGCCTACCCTTAGACATCAGGTGAGGCAGAGCCAGCCCTCAGACGTCGGGTGAGGTGGAGCCAGCCCTCAGACATCGGGCGAGGTGGAGCCAGCCCTCAGACATCGGGCGAGGCCGAGCCAGCCTACAGATGTCGGGCGAGGCGGAGTCCGCCCTTAGACGTCAGGCGAGGCGGAGCCTGCCCTCAGACGTCGGGCGAGGCGGGGTCTGCCCTCAGACATCGGGCGAGGCGGAGCCAGCCCTCAGACGTCGAGCGAGGCAGGAGCCCGCCCTCGGGGGTCGGACGAGGCGAAGCCCAACCCTTGGGGGTCGGGCAAGATGGAGCACGTGGCCTCAGTGTCCACCGAGACGGAGCCCACCCTCGGGGTTCGGACGAGGCGGAGCCCATGGCCTCGGTGGTCAGACGAGGCGGAGCCTAGCAAGAGGTGTAGTCGCGCTATTAACTACTCAGATGGATCAACGTTGATGGTTATTAGCTCCTCCTCTTCGGGTACCCTAGTATTGGTCTCCGACAGTGTACTTGGGCTAAATGTGGTGGTGTCGTCTCTCACAAGAATTTGCATACATGTTAAGTTTGGAGAGATTATTAGTAAGTAGATGCATGTCACATGATGGGTAGTTGTCAGTGACACCTATCTTTGGTATTAGAGTTTTTTCTCCTATGATAAGATTTGATAGATAGCATATCTCATATATATCTGGATGCAAAAAGGCAATGTGTGGTAGATAGCGTCTGACAGTCTAGTTTTCGGTGATGTGGATGCATATGTGCAGTGTTCCCATTTGAGGGCACATTATTGGAATTAGAGTAAAAGAAGTACTCCTCTATTCCAAATTGTTATTTGGTGATTCAAATCCTACTTGTAATAAGATTCAATAGAGATGTGCTATTAGGACTTCTAGTTCTAACAGGACTTGAGTTAGAATCCTACATTTCTACTAGGAGTAGGATTCCTACTTGCATGTATAGAAGCCCTGGAGGGGACTATATAAACAAGGGGTAGTGACCATAGGCATCAACCATGTCAACACAAGGGTCTCATCCAAGGTTTGTATGGAGCAATTAGGAGCACTCAAGAGGATTAGGGTAGATAGTTGCATCACACTAGATTCTTGTATAGGGCAAGAATTAGTGGGTCCAGAGAGTCAAGTAGGGTTGTGAGAGAACGACAATCAACTGCACTCTTTTGGAGTCATGCTTATAGAATTTATGGTCGGCTCGCCAAATCCTAATCTCTTGTCGTGATTGCTTCAATATCGTCGTCTAAGGTTTCTACATGATTCGACTAAGTCATTCTTAATACGGTGCAAGCTTGTGTCATCCTCGTGATATCCTTTCAAAGATCCAAGAGCTGCTGCATATACCTAGGGGTATCAGATTCTAACACAAATTATAAGATTTTTTGAAATTTCTAGATACATTGTTTTTACTATGTATCTGATGTAGTGTATATTCAAGTGCATAGCAAAATCTAATATTTTGCTGAATATGTATTCAAGTGAACCATGTAGAGTTGGCTCAACAAGGTAGTATAAATTATCAGTGACCTTTTTCATTCGTTCGAAACTAAACGAGAAGCTCAACTGAAATTTAAAGGCGGTCTGATTTTCAAGGTCGGAAACTTGTTACGCCAAAACCCTAACCGGCCGGCGCGGGGAATCGGCATATGAGCTGGCCGGTGTATTAGTAGGCAGGCAGGTAGCAGCCCCTGAAATCCCTAGCCTCCTCACGTATACTTTTCGTCGTCGTCCATGGACGGCCGACTTGTAAAGCCCATGCGGCAACTAAACCTAAAGGTCCTAAATGCAAGACAACAAATGCATGGCCAGTGTCGCTCTCTCACGCGTATATGTGTGTACAAAAACTTTCCGCAAATTGCAGGGCAGCTTCACGCAGGTCCAGTGAAAGCGCTGCGGGGCCTCCAGGCGTCTGTGTCTATATATATAACACGCGCGCGCGCGCGCGCGTACTGGAACTGAGAAGATGTACTCATTAACTCATATACGCAAGACCTGATATCAGGGCAGACGCCGGCTAGGTCAGTCAGGCCTCGCTCAGACGCCGTGCACGTTTGGAGGGCAGTAGGCGAGGTGTGTTTACTGTGTAGGTTCGACGTACGGTTCAACCTTCGGTTTCCCTGTAGTCACCGAGGACTTTGGTTACTTCTCAAGAAGTTTACTTCTTGTCCCATCGAATATTTGACACATGTATAAAATATTAAATATAAACAAAAAAAATAATTAATTACATAGTTTATGACTAATTAACGAGATGAATCTTTTAAGTCTAATTAGTCCATGATTTAATAATATGGTGCTACAATAATATATGTATTAATAATAAATTAATTAAATTTAATAAATTCGTCTCACGAATTACCGACGAATTCTATAATTTATTTTTATTAGCATTCAAACATCATACCACACCTAACGTGACAACTCAAAACTACGCGTTCTATTTAAACAAGGCGTGAGATTATGCAGACACATCTCCGCTCTAGCTTAGGTAGCTTGCACTAGCAGCCTAGTAGCACTATTATATTACAGGCCAGTCTTGTCTTGTCTTGTCTGCAGATCGACCAAGGAAGCTACATCCCGGCTCTCCTGTGTAGGTTTGGGACCTTAGAGCCTATTTAGTTTCCAAAATTTTTTATCTCAAAGTGACACATCGAATCTTACGGTACATGTATGGAGTATTAAATGTAGACAAAAAAAAACTAATTGCACAATTGGATGAGAAATCACGAGACGAAACTTTCGAACCTAATTAGTCAATAATTAGACACTAATTGCCAAATACAAACGAACGTGCTACAGTAACCAAAATCAAAAATTTTCATCATCTAAACGCGGCCTTAGTTAAGCTCCTATTAGTTAGGCACTGTAGCACGATGGGCATGGGGAGGCCGAGTGGGTCATGGGTCGTGACGAGCCAAGCACAACGGCAAGGCAGGGCCATAGTCATGTGATGCTAGCCATGTGCAATCCACGACGAGCCATGATCTTAGGCGGATGCGGCATGGGGGGCCGAGGCCTGAGGACGATACTGGTTGCAAGGCCCAAGGAGGAGGAGGAACCGGACGGTGAGGGATAGAGATGGTGGTCTAGCTAGAGTTGGCCCTGGGTAGCAGCTAGAGCACGACGAGTGGGGCCGGGTGTCCCGAGGGCCTAGTGGACTACGAGGCGAGGAGGACATCAGCAATGGCGATAAGCAAGTCGGTGCCACAAAGGGCTAGGACAAACTCCACCGGCTGCTCTCCAAAGTGCTTACTGTCAACAAGGTCGTGCGCCACGAGGTCCTTAGGGGGTGATTGGTGTTACAATCATAGTCATCTGTGAATGTTATGAACGAATCATTACCATCCACACTTTTTACAGGAAACTAACCACAGATGTCTGTGTGAATGATCTGTAAAATTCCTACGCTTCGTTTGGCATCTTTCTTAACTTTCTTTACATACTTTTCTTTTATGCATTCTCTGCATTGTTCTAAATCTGAGACCTCTAATAGAGGAAGAATATTATTCTTAACTAGTCTTTTATTCTCCCCTTTGAAATATGGCCTAAACGATAGTGCCATAATTTCGACGACACATCATGAGCTCTTTTATACCATAATTTCTATATTAACTTTCTGTCACCAACTGCTTTATCAGCTGGGTAGCATATGCCTTTGAAGAGCCAGTGAACTGACTCTTTATTCTATTGAGGTCCTCGGTGACCATGTCACACTTTGGGATTGAGCCCATAATTGCAGACTCAATCGTGTTCTTTATCATAAAACATTTCTTATTGGCAGTGACCCACTTCCTATGCACTAGGGCATAGGACATCTTTCGGGATTTCAAAATCCCTCTCTTTAGTTGCCCAAACGGCATCATCCTCGTTTGTCTCCCTCACCGGTGCCACAGGCTTTGTGGAACACGGCGAGGTGACTACCCAGTCCACCTTAGACAAGATGAAAACCAGGTCAAACATTTTCTTAACATAAAAATAACACCATTTGTATGCCTTGATTCCAACGTTGGTCAAAATCAAAACATACAACTATTCGTATATACTAATTCTACATCACCGTTGGGCAGAAATAGAATTAATGTATAAAATCATTAAAATTCACAATTGTTCTTACACACTAATTCTACATCACCGTTGGGTAGAAATAGAATTAATGCATAAATCATTAAAATTACGATATTGTTATTAACAACATTGGTCAGAAAATAACAACATCATAATCATGTCAAAATATCTTTTTCTACAATTAAATATCACATTGGTTCAAAATAACTAGAAAATAAACAATTTGTTTAGCAGCGGAAAAACTCTCTTTTTCTCCAATTAAATATCACGTTGGTTCAAAATAACTGGAGAATAAACAATTTCTTTAGCAGCGGGAAAAACTCTCTTTTTCTCCAATTAAATATCACATTGGTTCAAAATAACTAGAGAATCGACTATTTCTTTAACAGCGGAAAAGTATACTCAATTTCTTGAATTTTACCCATAAGGAAAATTACTTTTTCTATTTTCTTTGAGCTGTTTTTTATTTTCTAGAAATAAGCAATTACTAGAAAATAAAAAAGAAAATACTGATCTTGGGCCAAAACTGGCACAGTGGCCCGGCCCAGATCTAGCCTCAGGCCGGCCCTGTCTCTCTCGCGCGCGCTGCCTTACCAGGCTGCAACGTGGGCCTGGGCCGGCAAAGCGCCGTGGCGCGCTCGCCCTCCTAGGCCGTGATGCGGCCCGTGCATCCTGCGCCGTTGAATTCAATCGGACGGTCGAGCGGTCATTTCGGCCGGTCAAAACCAGCGCCGCGTCAGAGCCATCGTAACCCTAGCGTCATTCGCCCCTCCCTCTTCTCTCTCTATGCCGCTCTTTCTACACTCCTCAGCGCAGCGAGCACAACCGAGCGAGCAAACCAAGAGCGACGAAGGCAGTGGAGCGAGGTAGCCATGGCACCGTCGCCGGCCCCCTCGCCGGCACGCGTGCTCCCCAACGAGTGATCACGTCGCCATCGAGCGGCCTGGCCACGGTGCCCCCTTGGCCAAGCCCGACGAGCAACTGCCCCTCGGCTCGGCCCTTCTTCTCCCACGCCAACAAAGGGCCATCCCGACGCACGGCGAGGTAGGTCCGTTCCCCCTTTCCCCTTCTTCAATTTGGTTCTTGATTCTCTTTTCGGTTGAGTCCGATTTGGATTTCTTTTGATTCCTTTTCTTTTTGGAGTTCATCCAAATCGGGATCTAGGGTTAGGGTTTCGCTTTTCTTTTGATTTCTTTTTTCGGAGTTCATTCGAGTCAGGATTTAGGGTTAGGGTTTTGCTTTTCTTTTGATTTCTTTTCTTTTCTATTTATACTGAAACACTTTCTTCCCCTTCTTCATGTGAGTTAGGGTTAAGGTTCTCAAGAACCTGATTCGATTTTGATTCGAGATCGAGATGGGGATTCATTCTAGGGTTCTTGAGATCCTTTCCCCTTTCTCTTCTCTAGTTTAGGGTCTGGCTTTGATCCTGTTCTAGGCCAAATCCTTCTTCCTTTGTTCTTTCTTTCACCCAGTTAGGGTTAAGGTTTTTCTTTCCCACGGTCTATCTGTGGGTTAGGGTTCGGCTTGAAGTGCCGAGACCCCTATCTCTTCTTTGATCCGATCACGGATGTTCTTCTCTTGTTTTCTTGCCACGCGCCTACGAGGACGGCGGTGTGGCACTTTTCCCCGTGCGGTGGCGGTGGTGATTGGGGTTCCAGTGACGTCTGCCACCCCCGGTCTCTTTTCAATTTGCTTTTACCCAATTAGGGTTAAGGTTACACACTGGCAACCTAGCTCTGGTACCATTGTTACAATCATAGTGTACCTCTGTAACCGTAGATCCGGGATAAGCCTCCTTGCCTTTGCGTAGTTGCACTGCAGCAGGGTAGACGCTGGTATCGTGGGGTTGTTGGCATCGTGGTGGTGATGCAGGCGAGGTCCAGTGGCCCGGTGGTGATTGTAGGGGCGATGCAAAGGTGATGGCGGTGCGATGGGGCATCCCGTCGCTGGCAGCACTCCTTTAGATCAGATTAGGTTTCTCTGTGGTGGGATTGTGGTGGTTCCAGTTAACTTCGTTAGTCAAGCCCAGTTCCCCACTCCTCTATTTATAGTGTTGTGTGGCAGGGGCCCACCAACCACATTAGGGTTGGGCGCCCCCGATCAGGGCGTAGATCCAAGGGCCCAATAGGCCATTAGGCCTATTGGTGGAGATCAACTAACAATTGGTTGCCCCGATGGGGTAGTCCTAAGGCCCATCCGGCATGAGTTGGTGCAGTGAGGGCGTGATTGGTATCCCAACTCGCACCATTTGCCTGCTCCTCTCCATACCTTTCCTCTCCGCCATCCCGCACGCCTACATCTTCTTGATTTCTCCTTCCCTCTCGGTCCTAGCTCGCTCGGTGCTTGGCGGAAACCTTCGCGCTGAGTGCGGGAGATGAGGCCATCCGGGACATAAAGCGCACGCGTGGGTCTCGGCTAGGGTTACCACCCTCACTCTTTGCCTCTCCTTCTGCCATTGCTCCAGTGCGAACTCCCGACTTGCTCCCGCTCAACCTCGGTAGCCCTACCGAGGTGACCCTCACCGGTGGATTTCTCTCGGTCCTCCGGTGCTTAGACAGTATATATGCCACCTGCGCTCTTCCCCTCCTCTTCTTCACTATCGTTTTTTTATTGATTTGTTGGTGGATTTTGCTTGAAATGCCAAGAAATCAGGGTTCTTGGTTTGACATCCTCAGATTTATGCGATGTTATACCTGATTTACCTATTCCTAGCTCAAATCTGTACATGATGCTTCATTTTTGTTTTATACCTCATGTTTTATGTAGATCTTGTACATGTTGATGCCTATTTTGTTGTACACACTGAGCAAAGTGCCTAGGGGTCAATGATGTTGATTGGTTAATAGTATACGTTGGAGGAGCACCCTTTGGTGTGGCAGTCACGTCTTTCATTGTTTATTTTGTCTAATTTTTTGCTTGCTAAGCAGTACATACCCATGTTGCATGCTCGCTTTCTAATGTTGCCCTCCATCCTATTGTGGTAGACATGGCATTTAAAGCTAGGCGAAGGGCTGCCGCTGCTGTGGTTGTTGCAGTGGCGGCTTGGTTTTTCATGTGGGTTAGGAGGAGAGTTGAACATTCACGCTCAGTCACCTATGGTCCCTTGGCTGAGAGGGACATACAGAGGATGAACAACCTTAGATACATCTATGAATCTGATGATGTGCACTGTGTCAACCTTCTTAGAATGAGGAGGGCCCTTTTCCAACTTTGTGACCTTTTCTGTAGTAGAGAGCTTGTCACTGACAGCATACATGCATCTATTGAAGAACAAGTAGCCATGTTCTTGCATGTTGTTGGTCACAATGAGAGGTTTAGGGTGGTTGACCTTACCTTCAGGAGGTCCATAGAGACAATTAGTAGGTTCTTCTAGAAGGTGTTATATGCGGTAGAAGAGCTGAGGAATGAATTGATTGTCCCTCCTGCTACCAATGTCCATCCTAAGATCCTTGGGAGCATAAGGTGGTACCCCTATTTCAAGGTTGGTATCCATAACTTATCATACATAGGTCTCATGCATTATCAGTTTAGTGTCAATGTTCACTTGCACTTATGTTTTTTTCAATTAGGACTACATAGGAGCAATTGATGGTACTCATGTATTAGCTAGAGTGCCTGTGAAGATGCAAGCTGCCTTTAGAGGCAGGAAGCACACCATCACACAAAATGTGTTGGCAGCCGTGGACTTTGACCTCAGATTCACCTATGTGCTTACTGGTTGGGAGGGATGCACATGATGCTCTTATCTTGTCTGATGCTCTTGAAAGAGATGATGGCCTTAGAGTGCCACCAGGTATCATCCAAACCAAAAAAAACTTTGACACTTTGGTTAATCCTAAATGAAACTACTAAAATATGTTCCTATCTGCTAATTTTTAGGCAAATTCTATCTTGTCAATGTTGGCTATGTAGTGAGGCCTGGTTTCTTGCCACCATTTCGTGCCACAAGGTACCATTTGAGGGAGTTTGGTTCAAACCGACCTCAAAATCAAAGAGAGCTTTTTAATCTAAGGCATTCGTCTCTTAGAGTAACAATTGAGAGGGCTTTTGGGGCTCTAAAGAATAGATTCAGGATATTGGACAACAAACCTTTCCACCCATACAAGACCCAAGTTAAGCTTGTTCTAGCCTGTTGTATTCTTCCAATTGGATCCTCAAGCATGGGCAGGACGAGCATGTGCCTGCTGAATCCACATGGACACCTAACATCAATGATAATGCCTCACAACCAGATCATGTCCCTGACAATGGTACCTAGGCACAACAGAGGGAGACATGGGTTGCACAGATGTGGCAAACCAGGGGGAATTCTAGGGTGTAGTGGCATGGTGTGTGTACTGTTTAGTAGCATTGGAGAAACTTGTATTTTTACTGAGACCTATGGCACTTTGCAATGATGTAGTACCTATTCCTTTTCTGCCTATTTAATTTGTTCAACTTGTATTTCATACCATGCAATTTGTTTTCCTTACGTACTAGTTGTGGATAGGAAATGGACAATGTGCCTGACCAGGTTGTTAACATTGGTGGTGAGGACAATGTGGTGGAACAGGGTGGGATAGTTGCTGCTGATGATGGCAACCAAGCAACCCCTTAGCCCAATGGCCCTATGCACTGGAGTCCTATCCAGTCTGGATTCATGCTTAGGAGGTTCCATGATTTGGGGGGGCAGGGGGTCAAAACTAAGAAAGGGTTCAAGGAGGTACATGTTAGGCAGGTTGCACTCATGGTCTCTGAGTTTGCTAGGGTCAATGTGACCACCCAGCAGATTTACAATCACCTAAGAAAGTGGAGGCAAAGGTGGGTTAAGGTTGTTAGGCTCAAGGATTTGAGTGGTGCTCTATGGGATGAGGACCACCATATGATAGTACTTGATGATGAACACCTGCTAGGCCACACCAAGGTTAGAAACTATTTGGATAACACCTCGGCTATCCCTTCTCTTTTGTTTTGCTCCCCAATGTCTAATAGTTACATCTGTTTCACTAACTAGGACCATCTTGCTGATGCTAAGTTCTTGAACACACCAATAGAGAACTATGTTCAGATGGAGGCCATCTTTGGTGGTAAGTAGGCAACAGGCAGGTATGCAATGGGCTCAAATGAGCCTCTAGGTACTCCAACCGAACATTGGCCAAGGTGATATTGATGCCGTTGAGGACAACACTGACTTAGGTGGCACAGAGGCTGAATCTGGAAAGGGAACTCCTTCTGGTATGGAAGGCTCTAAGGGTTCTGATGCCAAGGGCTAGGAGGAAAGGGGTGGCAAGAGAAGGAAGCTTGCCCCAGAGGAAATAGACCTCATGAATGGAATGATCAAGGCTGTGGAGTCTGTAGGAGATGCCCTCAAGACTCCATAGCACAATGAGGTGCATCAGGATCTTTATGGCTATGTTATGGACTGCCCTAGGGTACTCACAGGAGGCACTCATGTTTGCCCTGGTTTACCTACTGAAGAACAAGGCTGAGGGACTTTGCTTTGTTCAGATGATAGAGGCTCATAGGATCCAGTGGCTTAGGACCTACCTGAGCACAACCTACTTTTCTTAGATGCATACTAGCTGGCCTCTTCACTTTTGCATATAGCCATGCTAACTATCTTATGTTGTAGGAAGTATTTTGATGTGTAGCACTTACCTCAACTGATGCTACAAAGAACCATTTGCCACCTAACCAAGGCTACATCTAGTCTAGAATAGCATAGGAGCCATGGTGATGGATGTGGGGCTTTGTTCATCTGTGTGTTGTAGACATTAACAAAGGGTGATTGTCAGTTCACCTAATACATTTCAGATGCTGTTATTGTCCTTGTAGGAGTTCCTATTTGGCCGATGATGCAAACTATAGCAATCTGAGGTGGCTGTGGGTATTATTCCTGTTGTTGCTTTATTGTCTGCTTGTGTTTTCTCATGTCTTTCATCAAACCATGGGATACATCCATTCTCAAGCAACTGTTGTAGGCATGCCTACTAGATGGCTAGGATGGACGTGTCCCACAGGTTCTATGGAAGTCATGAACTTGCCTTAGCAATTTGTGTTCTTATTTGCCACAAGGGATGATTGTAGTTTTTGACTGAGGCTGATACAATTGTGAGATCATTTTCTTACCTATGAAGATAACAGTGCTAGTTTGAGTAATGGATTATGCACATTGTTGACCTTGGACTTGTGAGGTACTGGAGCATTGTTTCTTCTATCTTCTGCTTATGCTTCTCATGGCTGTAATCAAACCATGTGAGACATCCATGCCCAAGCAACAGCTGGACAATTCTGATGATCTGATGGCTGGGCTGGATGCCTCTCATGGTTTCATGCCTATCATGATCTTGGTTTTCTACTTTCTGTTTGAGGATTGTTGCTGTCTATGTTTCTTAAGCTCCAAGTTCAAGGTCAAATGAAAAGGCAATTAAATCTGAAGCAAATCGATTGAACTATCCCTCATCTTATCAACATCTTATACTTGCTTTTATGTGTTTTAAGGGGCAAATGGCTTGGTATGTTGTGTACCATGGCAGAGTTCCTGGGGTATATGCAACCTGGGCTAGATGCAATGCCTAGGTAACTAATTTTGAAAACATCATCTACAAGAGCTTCCCTAACAAAGAAGAGGCAGAAGCATCATACTTAGACTTCATGGGTTGTGAAGATGATAACAGTTTGTCAATCCTCCACCAAAGGTGCTCAGGAAGAAACCGGTGTTATTTGTTGTGGCTGTGGTGCAGTCTTTTCTGTTGCTGGTGCTCCTGTGGTTCATTCTTGCTCGTTGCTACAACTGTCTGTGATGCTCAAAATGCCATGGCTTTGTATGTTACCTATCGGAGAAAGGAGCCTAGGGTCTATGCCCTAAAATGCCTCCTTGCAGTGCTTCGGGCAACAAATGAAGCCCTAAAATACCTTGGTTACTGGCTATTGCTTTGGTTCGGTCGTTTATTTTGATGATGCTTGAGTTCTTCATTACTAAGCATTGTTGTAGGTGCATCTAATTGTTTCATACTGCCTATGATGGTTTCAAAATGCCATGAAAACATGTGGAGAAAATGACCTTGTGAAGAACTATGACTTTTGGGCAACCAGTCATGCCCTTGTTCATGATTTGCTGGGAGTACTATTGTCATGTTTATGTCATTAGAAGCTCCAAGGTCATTGTCAATGCCAAGCTTGTTGAACTGAGGCTAAATTATCTATGTTTCCTTCTATTCTTCTTCATTCTGCAATACCTAGTGGTAACCACACCAAAACGGTACACGGGTGCTCGCACCCCAGGCCGTGTGCCCAACCAAACACAAACGCTACCACCACTTCATATAGCAAAATGATCAATGGGGGCAACCAAATAGAATCATTGTCATCCAGGACAGCTAAGCTAAAGCAAACCAAACAAAGGTGGATGAATGCTTTGATGCCGGCTCGGAAGAGCCTGGACAAGGCCACCATCCCGAACCGTCGACCTCGGAGCAACCAATCACGCCCTTAGTGATCTACAACCACTGGGCCGCCTGCATGCGGTCGTCGGTGGGGCCTCTGTCACCCCCACTCGCACTTACGTCGTCCATGGTAATTTTGGGGAGGAATGGTGGGTGCGGAGGCTACTGGTTTGTTTTTCGGTGGAATCATGCAAACAACATCGACCGGTTGTGGCCTTGTCTCGCTATTGTGCAGGCCCCACTACCGGACATGAGGGAGAGTGATATGGCAGCACTAGAGGATGATGTGAATGATGCGGCGCGACATAGGAGTTGCACAAGCGCAGGGATGGGAGACACGACGGTGTATGCGAGACAGGGATGACGGGTGGTTTGAGAAAGAAGAAGAAGATGGGGGAGGGAAACAAGGCGCATGACTTATTGCTTTTTACACATGATTTCTCTGCCACAGTGCCATGCTGGCTACTAACTACATAATTTGAGAGTTGATGGATCTACATGCCTCCCTCAAAAGTAATAGACCTGTGGTGCATTTTTCTCTAAACTTTCAATAACACATGAGTTGTTAGATCTTGGTCTAATATAATGATTAGGAAAAATAGCTAAAAAATAATAAATCTTTTATCACAACATTTCATGATACTCTTGATAATTTCTACATGTCAAGACATTTCCCCTCTGCATGTCTAGTGTTAACTAGTTGTGCTATCTACTAGCTTCCTTCCTGAAATCATAATTTGCAGCAATTCAGTCACATACTCAAAACAAGGCATTGTGAAGTGTTTTAGAGGCCTCCAACACATGGATTCTGATGTCTCCAGATTTGAGATTTGTGCTTTAGATACAGTGAATGCACGAGACAAGAAAAGTTCAAGTGTTTTTAGCCACATAATAACATCGTGTTTGTTTTGTTTTGTGCCTTGAACTAATGCCACTTTACACTATAGTTATGGCCAATTTTTTGTATATATTTTAGCTATGACTGTGTAAAAGAAAATAGGGTGTTATTAGAAACTTGAATAACATATGTTTTCTTTGTTAGTACAAAGTTGGATCAAATCTACGTCATCGATATCAAATTGGTTTGGTAATATAAAACGTAGTCTTGAGAAATACTACAACACTTAGGGTTTTTTCTAATCTTTTATAAGGTGTTTGGATGTTTGCATGCAATAAAGCTTGTAGTTCAAAATTTTAACAATTTATCTAAATCATGGTTTTCCACATCTTTGGTTCCACTGGTAGAGAACCGAGCTTTACTCCCGGTGGGAAACCCCCTCTAGTCCCGGTTCCCCACCCGGGAGCAAGCATCCAGGACTAAAGGGGGGGTCCTTTAGTCCCGGGTCAGGAACCGGGACTAAAGGAGGACCTTTAGTCCCGGTGGGTAACACCAACCGGGACTAAAGGTGCCTCCTGACATGCCACGATGGCCGGCACCTTTAGTCCCGGTTGGTAATACGAACCGGGACTAAAGGTTTTTTTCTTTTTTCTTTTCTTTTCATTTTTTTGTTTTCTTTTCAAAATAGGTTTTCGAAGTCGTATTGTACGCTGCTAATTATACATTTATATGCGCATATAGTATGTTTCGGTTCAAGCACAATGAACGTATTAAATCACACAATTCAAGCATATATATATATATATATATATATATATATATATATATATATATATATGCATGCATCATATATATATTTACATGCATGCATGCATATGTGTATTTTACATTATATTATTTCATGTGCATATATTACAAAAGATTGCATTATAGTTGTTGTGACATAACAAGTTTCTTCTCATCCTCTAGCTTGGCTTCAATGGCAGTGTTGGGTCGAAGTAGAACTCGCCCTTGGAATCGATGACCTGCTCATTAAAAAATCCGGCTATAGACTCTTGAATTGCTTTGATTTGGTCTTGCCGTATGACCTTTTCCTCCAACCATCGAGTCTACAGGTTTGAATTAAAGGAAAATAAATTAATATATGTACATATATATATAAAGACATAGTAACACAATCAATAATAATAATTAAATGAATATATAGTGTATTTTTAATGTACTTTGAGTCTCTCTGTAGGAGTTCTTTGGGAGAGCACCTTGATAAACTTGCAAACATAGTAACCACAGTAGTTGTTCCCCTGTTCCTGCCTCAGACACCACTTTACGAGAAAAAGATTTGTCATCCAATCTGGTGATCCGGTGAAAGCTATATGTTTAATTAATAAAGATGATGCGATTCAGGGGACTTACTTTCAATGGGATTACATTCAGTGGCGCTTTGCATTTTTCCATGTGTTGCTTCTCAATAAAGGTTTTCCAAACACTGCCCAATAAAAAATTTGCCACGTCATCAGATATAGTTAATCATCATGTTTGTGTGTATATATAGTTGCTAGAGATCCCGAAATTACCTCTGGATAATATCTATCATATCTTGGTAGTCTTGTTGTGGTTTTCTCATCGAGTCATAGATTATCAAGTGACTTTTCACCAGATCGATGTCCATCAATATCCAGTGATTGCTGCATGTGTTTATAGGATATAACGCATAACACTCATTAATTAACTAGAATCAACATATGAGCCATTAAGGCTATGATCGACATGATTAACACTCACTTGAAGTTATAGGGAAAGAGTATATCCTTCTTGTGGCGTTGGTTCACTAAGAAGTTCATGAGGTTACTCTCTGACTCAGACTTCCAATTAGTCATTGGAGTAATTGGATCTTTGAATACTATATGGGGATCAACAAAACCAATTTCATTGCAGCCTTCCTTTCTGAGCTCTGTCATTGTAAATCTGCATATATATAGTACTTGTTAGGATAATTTATATGCATATACACACATATGATGAGTTTAATAATAGATCGAAAGAATTATTACTTACAGGCAATAGCAACTAATGATAACTTTGTCCAGAGAGGTAAGGTGGCATAGTTGATGAAATTCTGCAAAGTCAACATACATAACATCATCGCCACGGAACCAATGTTCGTCTCTAATTCTGACACCAACGCAGAAGTCTCCACTGGTAGACGCCTACATGTACCACTTGTTTAGCAGGTACATTTGCGTCCCCAGATCAGATAAGGCTTGAGGGTTGTATAGACTCTGGCCTAGTACAAATTTTTTCTTCCAAATATCAACCTCCGCCGCACTCTCAATGTTTCCATCACCAAACATCTGGTAAAGGTCGAGACCAGTCTCATCAAGAAATTCACCAAGGTGATCCAAATCGACATCCGGAGGTATGTTTGCCTGATGCATTAATCCTAAATTCGAACCATATTCATTACCAACAACTAGCGGGGGGATTGATTGGTGCGCTTGTTGTCCGAGTTGGGCAACTCCTTTCCTTGCCCGCTTCTTTTTCTGTGCCGCCTCAATTGACTTGGTGAGAGTGCGGTCATAGTCTGATAACGTTGATTTGGACGGCTTACGAGATTCCCGCTGTTGATGCTGGTAAGAAGTCACCTTTTTTCTTAAAATATCCGGAGCTACGAAGAAGTACGGTTTCTCTGGGTTTCTCCTTGCTTCTTGATTCATTTTAAGTTTGTCATAGAATCTAGACATGTCTTTTTTATATGCATCAGTTCCTTCTTCCTTCTCTTTAGATATTATTTTGGGAATAGCCCTTGGTTTCACGGTGGCTTTCTTTGCAGGCGGGGACTGATTCTTCGTTTGAGGGGCTGGCCTCTTGCTAGGCTTCTTGGTAGGCGGGGGCGGGGGAGGCGTTGGAGACCTCCTTGGAGGTGTTGGCAGCGGCGTTGGAGACCTCCTTGGAGGTGTTGGCAGCGGCGTTGGAGACCTCCTTGGAGGTGGCGGCTGTGGCGTTGGAGACCTCCTTGGAGAGGGTGTGGATGCAGCCTCGTCTTCCAACACAATGTCATCGTACAGAGCACTATGATGATCTAGCGATTGAACAATTGGATTTAGGTTGGGGGAGGATCTGCTACAAAAAAAGGAATGACATATTATTATGAGCAGATTGTTAATTATTTAAGCCAATACAAATTAATGATGTAGTGTTTTCATCCGCACGTACCTATGGTGAGGTAGTTCAGAAGGAGGTGGAGCCGACATCCCTGGAATGATGATGTAGCGCTTGCGCCATAGAATGAATGTCTTCTCCGCTTCTCCTAGAGTCTTCTTGCCATCACCTCTAGGAATGTCAAGAGGCAAATCACTAAAACCTTTTTCAGCTTTATCTACCGAGATGGTGGCATATCCTTCTTGGATTATATTCCCATGAATCCTTGGTGTCTTGGTTCGGTCGATAGGATTAACAAGACCGATAGCCACCTTGATTGTGGAATTCTCCTTCGGAATGTGTAGCTCACACGTTGTACAAGGTTCAGTGACGTCATCCATAGGGAAGCGCAGTCCTGTGTCCCCTTGATTTGGTATCTCCGTGGAAGCGCAGCTGCTTTTCAACTGAACAGATTGGCTAATGTTGATTCCTGGCTCTGATGCCTGCTTGCTTGCACTCACTGCTATTTGCACTTGCCTTTTGATTTCCTCCTGCATTCTCGCTTCAAGGTTTTTTTCCCGCTCCTGTGCTTCACGCACCGCTTCCTCCAACCTCTGGAGCCGGTGTGCCTCTTCTTCCTTCTTTCTCTGGCGACTTCTGTAGGAAGGTCTGTCCTGAGGGAATCCATGCTCCCACGAGACACTTTCTTTGCCTCTAGTTCGGCCACCATGTTCAATAGTCCCGATGGCGTATGTCAGCTCATCCTTCTCTCTGTTGGGCCTGAACGCACCACTAGCAGTAGCTCTCTGAGCATAAAACAATCTTTCTGCTGCTTCTTGCAGTCTTGCGCCATAAACGCACTTCCCTGTCTCCTGGTCTAGTGTTCCCCCATGAGCGAAAAACCAATTCTTTGCACGTTCTCCCCACTCGAGTGATTCTGGTCTGATACCCTTGGCAAGAAGGTCTGCTTCCATTTTGTTCCACTTCTTAATGGCAGTCGGGTAGCCACCTGATCCCAAGGTATGGTGGTATGTCTTCTATTGGGCATTACGTTGGTTCTTTATCACCCGACTCACACCCTCTTCTGAAGTCTTGTACTGTACAAACTCATCCCAATAGGGCCTCTGCTTTGAGATCGGGCCTGGGACAGTAAAATCTGGTGCTATGTTCTTCTTGACATACGTCGTGTATAGGTGTTTCTTCCAAGTCTGAAACTGGGTGGCCATCTTCTTCATTGCCCAATCCCTAACTCGCTCCTTCAATTCATCACCATCTATTATATCATCATAATCATCTGTTTGGAGCGTGAAATGTACCAAGACATCATTCCAAATTAACGCCTTGTCACGATCGGAGACAAAACTGATATGAGGAGCATTGGTCTTCTTCTTCCATTCACGGGTACTAATCGGGAGCCGGTCCCGTACAAGGTAACCACAGTGGTACACAAATTTCATTTTATTCGGCCCCCCCCGGTTCTCCTGTATCCACATTGAACTCCGAGATGATGAAGCGACCCTCCAATGGCTTTTTGGGACCTCGAACATTTTTACTCTTCGTTGTAGTTGTTGATGTCGATCCAGAGGGCTACAAAACATAAACATTATTTTTAATGTCATGAGCACACATAAGACATATGATAATATATATATATAGCTAATAATAAAAAATATATACTTGGCCAATATGTTGTTGCTCATTTTGTTCAAGAGCTAAGTACTGACTCCCGTCATCTACATCCTCTTGCACGTTATTTTTAGCACCATCATCGCCGGCAACTTGAGTGCCAGTGTTGATCAAATTCATCATCAACTCCTCCTCATCCATATTTCTCGGGTCGGCCATCTAGCTTCAAAAAACAAAACCAATATATAGTACGTCAAATCTTTGCTTATTACATGCGTAAAATCTACAAACAATATGCATTATTAAATCTTGCCCCTCGATCACGGACGCAATTCGCCACACTAGGACGAACTACGTCGGTACTAGGGCGAATTAGGGCACGAGAAAGGGCGGTGTGACAAGAGTGGCGGTGCTCCACTCCGCCGTATATATGTCTGTACACATGGGTGAACGAGGGCGGCGGTGCTCCGCCGTATACATAGAAACGCATGGACAAAATGCATATGAATACAAATGACGTATATATACGTGTCGGCGCGGTGGCCGGTGTGCTGACGACGATGACGTGAGGCGGGCCGGCGTGCTGACGACGACGACGTGAGGCGGGCCGGGGCGGTGTCGGTGCGTGATGTTGTGATCCTATGTACCATGTGATCAACCATGTAGTCATTCATCATATGAGAAAATTCTATGTTAATAATATAAGTATAAGTCATTATGAAATGTAAGTATATGTGTCTTATTGCTCATATAACCATTACTATTTCCGAAATGATAAGAATTTATTTTCTTCTTCTACAGGCGATCTCTGATGCTATGATATAAAGTTTGAAGATAGTCTTCCCGGAAAAAAATATGTAATGCTCATATTACTTTAGCAACATTAATATATTATATCTGTATATTCAAAGTTCACAAATGAAGAAACATGTGATATTTTTGATAAACTAAAAAATGCTTAGTTTATAAACTGGGTATCAAAATTGAGTTCCTATTTGACCATTATATATCCTACAACAAATCCTTCAAAAAAAAGACCCTACATGAATATATTTGGATAAAATTTCGTTAACAAACATTGATCTATGAAGATAGAAAAAATTCTTCTATTGAAACTGCATCTTGAAATAATGGCATATCATATAGTGATGAATATATGGCGGTTGATGGGCTGGATCATTAGCGGATGGTTCGTAGCGTTGTTTCCAAATAATATATAGCGTGTTTATTATACAAGCCATGGATTTACATCGATCTATTTAATTTCTAAAGTAATTTCATTGGTGATCCTTAATTATACTTGTCATTTAGAGTTCCAAATATTCAAAACTTGCCTTAAGATATGTTTTTATTTAAAATCATTTAGAGTTCCAAATATTCATTTTTAGTTTCTATAGATTTTGTGATTCAAAATTTGGAATTTTCAATCGACCTCGACCGTTGACACATGGCTTACACCAAAGTTGTAGTTTTCGACGTGATCTATAACTCGGCAGTGGAGGGCTCGGACGAATGTACAAAGAGATCGACGAATATATCACCTCGAAGCTCGGCAGTGTACGTACTGGAGGGCCTCGAGGGCCGGCGCAGTGGGGCAACGCGCGGTGGAGGGCCTCGGGCGCGGAGGACGGCGCGGTGGAGGGCCACGGGCAAGCGCGGAGGAGGGGCACGGGCGCGCGTGGTGGAGGCCGCACGAGGAAGAAGACGGCGGCGCCGGTGTCACGGAAGGCGAACGGACGCGGCGCGAGGTCGAAGAAGAGGGCGGCGGTGTTCGACGAGGAAGAAGACGAGCAGATCGATCTGCCAGGCGCTGGAGGTTATATAGCAGAGGAGAATTACTCCCGGTGCCAGCCACCAACCGGGAGTAAAAACCCTTTACTCCCGGTGCGTATTACCAACCGGGAGTAAAGGTGCCTTTACTCCCGGTGCGTGTTACCAACCGGGAGTAAAGGTATACCTTTACTCCCGGTTGGTAACACGCACCGGGAGTAAAGGCTTTTTTTTGGCGGGCCACGAAACTGCAGCCCACCTTTACTCCCGGGTGGGCTTCCCACCCGGGAGTAAAGGTGGCCTGCAGTTTCGTTTCCCGCCTGTTTTAAGCAATAGTCTTGTTAAATACAATAGAAATGCAATAGTTTTTATTAAATACATAGTAAATTAAATAAAAGGCATAAAATTATTTTGTTAAAAATATGAATTTTATTTTTGTTTATTGCACATAGGAAAAATCGATAACCTAACTTTTTTTATTTTTTGTTAGAATTATAAAACATAATGTAACTAATATTTATTATTTCGTTAATGCAAAAATGTAGTGTTTAATTAAAATTATTAAAATTATTGGTTTTGGACAGGAAATTTGTTTTCACATCATTTTAACGTTAATATTTTAATTTTTCATCACTCAGTATCCTAATTTACCTTTTTGAGAGAGAAATCCCACCAAATCAAACATTGATTTAATTTGAAATATGACATAATAAACATCTGAATTCACAATTATTACATAATATCTCAAACACACACTATATTAAATCACTATATCATCAAGTGGGCACAGCAGTGAACTTCTTCTTTACGTATGTCCCTTGGTTATGATCGCTTCGTAACCATGGAGTGTCCTCATCATTTACCAAGATGCTAGGGTCTTTGTTCACTTTGAAGGGCGGAATTCGGTCATCCTTTTCATATTCTTCTGACATGTCCGACTTGTCCTCAATTCCCACGATGACTCTTTTCCCTGAAAGAACTATGTGGCGCTTTGGCTCTTTGGTTGAGTCATTATCGTTTTTCCCTCTTTTTGGTTTGGTAGACATATCATTGACATAGAACACCTGATTCACATCCTTGGCAAGGACGAATGGTTCGTCTTTGTACCCAATATTACTAAGGTCTACTGTTGTCATTCCATACTCGTTGTCTACTGTTACTCCGCCTCCGGTCACCTTGACCCATTGGCACTTGAACAATGGGATCTTCAAAGTAGGTGCATATTCTAGTTCCCATATTTCATCTATGCGTCCATAATATGTCTGCTTATTCCCATTCGGGTCTGTGGCATCTATGCGGACACCACTGTTTTGGTTGGTACTCCTTTTATCTTGGGCTACTGTGTAGAATATGTTCCCATTTATCTCGTACCCTTTGTATGTGACGATATGCCATGATGGTTGCATAGCCAATAAATACAGTTGCTCATGGATGCTCTCATCACCTTGACATTTTTTTCGCAACCAACCGCCGAAAGTTTCCATGTGCTTATGCGTAATCCAAGCTTCAGTCTTCCCTGGAAACTCGGATCGTAAGAGATCCTTGTGTGTCTCAATATACGGATCTACCAAAGAGGAGTTCTGTAGAACTGTGTAGTGCGCTTTATTGAAATAATCATCATCCGTACCAATATATGTTTTCCTCCCTAGTGTCCCCTTTCCGCTTAGTCTCCCCTCATGTCTCGATTCAGGAACACCAATCGAGTCAAGGTCGGGAATAAAGTCAACACAGAACTCAATGACCTCTTCTGTTCCATAGCCCTTGGCGATGCTTCCTTCTGGGCGAGCACGGTTGTGAACATATTTCTTTAGGACTCCCATGAATCTCTCTAAGGGGAACATGTTGTGTAGGAACACAGGACCGAGAGTGAAAATCTCCTTGACTAGGTGAACTAGGAGGTGTGTCATAATATCAAAGAAGGAAGGAGGGAACACTAACTCAAAGCTGACGAGACATTGAACCACATCATTCTGTAGTTTAGCTAGATCAGTTGGATCAATTGCCTTCTGAGAAATTGCATTGAGGAATGCACATAGCTTTATGGTGGCTAGACGTACATTTGGAGGTAGAATTCCTCTTAATGCAACTGGAAGTAATTGCGTCATGAGAACGTGACAGTCATGGGACTTTAAGTTACAGAATTTCTTCTCTGTCACATTTATAATACCCTTTATATTCGAGGAGAATCCAGATGGTACCTTGATGTTGTTTAAGCATTCAAACATGATTTCCTTCTCCTCTTTGCTTAGAGTGTAGCTAGCAGGACGTAAGTAATGGCGTCCATCATCTGTCTTCTCTGGATGCAGGTTGTCTCTTTCTCTCAAACAACGCAGGTCCTGTCGTGCTTCAAATGTGTCCTTAGGCTTTCCATACACACCCATAAAGCCTAGCAGGTTCACACAAAGATTCTTCGTCAGGTGCATCACGTCGATCGAGCTACGGACCTCTAGGACTTGCCAATAGGGTAGGTCCCAAAATATGGACTTTTTCTTCCACATGGGTGCGTGACCGTTAGCGTCTTTCGGAATAGGTTGGCTTCCATGTCCTTTTCCAAAGACGACTTTCACATCATTGACCATATCGAGTACATCCTCACCGGTTCGGTTGCGAGGCTTGGTCAGGTGGTCTGCTTTCCCTTTAAAATGCTTACCTTTCTTTCTTACGGGGTGATTTGCAGGAAGAAATCGACGATGGCCAAGGTACACGACCTTTCGACATTTTTTCAAGAATACACCTCTAATATCACCGAAGCAGTGTGTGCATGCATTATATCCCTTGTTTGACTGTCCTGAAAGATTACTTAGAGCAGGCCAATCATTGATTGTTACGAACAACAATGCTCGCAGATCAAAGTGTTCCTGTTTGTACTCATCCCACACACGTACACCTTCTTTATTCCACAAAATGAGAAGTTCATCAATAAGTGGTCTCAGGTACACATCAATGTCATTGCCAGGTTGCTTCGGGCCTTGGATGAGCACAGGCATCATAATGAACTTCCGCTTCATGCATAACCAAGGAGGAATGTTGTAGATACTTAGAGTAACAGGCCAAGTGCTATGACTACTGTTCTGCTCTCCAAAAGGATTGATACCATCTGTACTTAAAGCAAACCTTAAGTTTCTTGCGTCATTTGCAAACTCCGGGAATTCTCTATCGATTGCTCTCCACTGGGACCCATCAGCAGGGTGTCTCAACATATTGTCTACCTTACGGTCTTCTTTGTGCCATCGTAACAATTTTGCATGTTCTTTGTTTCTGAACAGACGTTTCAAGCGTGGTATTATAGGAGCATACCACATAACCTTGGCAGGGATTTTCTTACGTGGACGTTCGCCCTCAACATCACCAGGGTCATCTCGCCTGATCTTATACCGCGACGCATGGCATACCGGGTATGCATCCAATTTCTCGTACTCTTTGCCACGGTATAGGATGCAGTCATTAGGACATGCATGTATCTTCTCTATTTCTAGCCCCATAGGACAGACAACTTGTTTTGCTTCGTAGGTAGTGGCGGGCAATTCATTGTACTTCGGAAGCATCTTCTTTTGGATTTTTAGTAACTCTCCAAATCCCTTGTCAGATACACCATTCTTTGCCTTCCATTGCAGCAATTCTAGTGTGGTTCCCAACTTTTTCTGCCCTGCATCACAAGTTGGGTACAACAATTTCTTGTGATCTTCTAGCATCCGCTCGAACTTGATCTTCTCCTTTTCACTTTCACATTCTCTTTGTGCATCACGAATGACCTGACAAAGATCATCAGCCGGCTCATCTTCTGCGGCTACCTCTTCTTCAGCTTCTCCCATTGCAGTATCATTGAAGCACGCACCATCAGGAATAATATCATTGTCGTCCCATTGTTCTTCTTCATCTTCTTCCATTACAACACCGGTTTCTCCGTGCTTTGTCCAACAAATATAGTTTGGCATGAAACCCGACTTGAACAAGTGTGAATGAAGAGTCCTTGAGCAAGGATATTCCACCGTATTCTTACATATGGCACATGGGCAGCACATGAAACCGTCGCGTTTGTTTGTCTCGGCCGCACGTAATAAAGAATGCACGCCGTCAATGAACTCTTGTGAGCGGCGATCAGCATTATACATCCAATGACGGCTCATCTGCATTACATGACATAAATATCATATTAAAACCTAGATCATAATTAATTATTTATACAACATGCGTGCCACCACAAAAGATACAAATTTATGAAAGCATCGCTACAATGTAGACAATCCCAACTACCACTAAAAGAACTAAAGCTAAAATACATGGGCTTCTTCGGTTGGATCACTGCCTCATTAGCCGCCGTATCTGCCTGTTGTGCAAGATATTTTTGCACGAGTTCAACATACTCTTCCTCCCAGTAGAAGCCTGAACATCGTCCACTGCCATCCCACTGAAATTAAAACAAAAAACTAGAACTTTAATCACAACCATCATGAAAATAGGTATAAACTAACCATAATCATTAAATACGATAAAATAACTCACATTGCGATCCGGACACTTGTAGAAGATACGATCCTTGTTGGGACCCTCCTTCTTCACTCGGTACTCCATCACAATCTTCATCTCATCACGACACTTGCCGCATGGAATGAGAGGAAGGCCCGGCCTAAGTCGCTTTGGAAACCCATGAGAGGCCGAGGACCCGGAAGCAGTTGCCATCTACTCTCTATACTCATTTTTTAATACACTATAAATTTCTTCTTTTATAAACAAATAAAATTAACAAACTATAAAATTATCTAGATCTCTAAACAATGATATTTTTAATGGTCATTGTGTTCTCGTCTTTTACTGCGGCAGGTAAGTAATTCATATGATATTTCCGCAAATTAACAGAAGAATGGGAATGTACACACATAACAGACTACTACGACGATATCGGGACGTGTGAATAAATAACCATCCGTACTAGTTGACCTTGCTTACGTGATCATCTCGGCGAGCATTTCTCCACCGGACAGCACCGTACTTGGTCAAGGAAGAGCTCCGATTCTATGAGGAAGGGAACACGGTCTCCCACGACCGTTGTCGCTCTCCCTCGTAGAATCAAAGCTCCTCCTTGATGTCCGTTACCGCTCGACAGAGAACATGCTTGCCGAGCTGAACACGGTCCGCAAGTTCAACTAGTACGGATTTTCTATAATTTTCTAACTATTTTCTAAGTTTTTATTTATATATACTACGTTTAGGTACGGTGATTGACAGACTACTACGACGATATCGGGACATGTGAATAAATAACCATCCGTACTAGTTGACCTTGCTTACGTGATCAGCTCGGCGAGGATTTCTCCACCGGACGGCACCGTACTTGGTCAAGGAAGAGCTCCGATTCTATGAGGAAGGGAACACGGTCTTCCACGACCGTTATCGCTCTCCCTCGTAGAATCAAAGCTCCTCCTTGACGTCCGTTACCGCTCGGCAGAGAACATCCTCGCCGACCTGAACACGGTCCGCAAGTTCAACTAGTAAGGATTTGCTATAATTTTCTAACTATTTTCTAACTTTATATTTATATATACTTTAACCTTCTTTCATGTAAATATGCAAGCTTAAAGTGATTTTGAGCTCAAATTGCTTACAAATGAAAAAAAACCACAATAAAGAACCATAAATATATATAGTGAATAAAATGGCATAAGAAAATGGTAAAAAATGAGAGTATGAGATTGGTAACCTTTACAACTGAAGAATCGACGGAGGAATCGAAGAATGGATGGAGGAACAATGGAGGGAGGGAGGAAGCAAGAACACTACTGCAGTGAGCTTCAAAATGTGCTGAGCTCGGGCTCGGGGAGGAAGGAGGAGACGGCCGATTTATAAAGGGAGAACATTTAGTCCCGGTTGATAGATCCAATCGGGACTAAAGGTAACTTTCCAACCCCGGGCGCAGCCACGACCCGGGAGTAGACCTTTACTCCCGGTTGGAGCCACAAACCGGGAGTAAAAGTATACCTTTAGTCCCGGTTGGTGGCTCCAACCGGGACTAAAGGTCCCTGCCACCTCTGTCTGGCGCAGTAGCCGTTGGGCAGGGACCTTTAGTCCCGGTTGGAGCCACCAACCGGGACTAAAGGTATTTCTAGTCCCGGGGGCAAAAAATTCCGGGACTAGAGCCCATTTTAACCGAGGATCAAAGGTCTGTTCTCTACTAGTGTTCATAGAACTTTGGTCTCGATATATACCACAGTTTTTCACAATCAGAACAACCAAATAGGCCCTACATCTTGACAACGTACAATGTTGTGCGCTGCGTCAATAATAAGCTTACCTAGTAGCTAGCTAGTCCCACTGTCTCTGGCTGGCGCAGCGCATTTCTCACTCAATTCATGCATTAAATTTTAATATAGCAAGGCTGCCATTGCCTGGTTGCAAATCTTGTGTGCATGCATTAAGCCCCTAACTATTAGTGGCAAGACGCAATTGCATTGCAGTGATCAAAGAGAATATATATATATATATATATATATATATATATATATATATATATATATATATATATATATATATATAACAATAATATATATACTCGCAATAATTGCGTTACGTATGCATCTGTCTCGTACGTAGGTACGTTGACCCCTGCCTGGAGTATTATTCCCGTCGATCGTGCCCATCTCGAATCTTTCGTTCCTTGCATTGCTTGGGTAACTCTGTCACATGCCCATTTGTTTAAAAATTATGGCTCGATCGATGAGACACCAGCCGCCGTCTATGTCACAATATTTCTGGCGATTTTGATCTGGGACACGACCTTTCCTGCGTCATGCGGGAGCTGTACATCAGCCAGCACTCAGCAGGCGGCAAAGGTCGAAGCACAACTGTCCGGGAGCACACCTAACATGGTCATATGGTCATGGATCACGTATACTCCTACTCCTATATCATTGTATATATGTAGATATATATTTACATATAAATATATATAGATGTGTGTGTACCAGCCGATGGGCATTATGTGTGGCGACGGACGTTGGATATAATAACAGGGGCCTGCCTCTCGGCACTCGCCAGCAGTATGTGGCGCCAATGATTGCTGAAAATATATTACGGGAGCCTTAATTACAGCACAATCATGCCTCCGTTCTCTCCGTAAGCGCCTTTTGGAGCCCACGAGGTCAAAAAATTCAATTTGTACCTTTGTTAATAGTGGCCTAGCTAGCTATAATCATGGTAATTACAATACAATGATTTTAGTTTTTTTTCAGCGTTTATTATTAGGGCATGTTAGAACAATGCATGGCGTTTAATTGGCCCACGGATTTGGTAGAAAGAGACAAATCTCTGCTAGCTAGTTAGAGAGAAATTAAAGAGCAGAGGCACATAGGTGTCCATGGTTTGTGTATATATATATATAGTGGCAGTGATAGATACCAAGGTTTGGGGAATCCTCGTGGCTAGTAATAATAAGCATATATGAGAGTGGCATATTTTTTCCCCTAAATAATCTACCAGCAGCAAGTTGTTAGTAGTGATTGTCAGACTTAGTCCTATCTAACACAGACAAAATCAAATTAAAAAGAGCAGACAAATTAAATAGGTGCCCATGGTTTTGTATATATAGAGGCAATGATAGATACCAAGGTTTGAGGAAACCTCGTGGTAGTAATAATAAGCATATATGAGAGTGACATGTATTTATTTGTCTACTTTACCAGTAGAAACATAATTATGGAAAGTAGTGATTGTCAGATTGTGTTGTGG